>NC_069499.1:511601653-511742541 GCF_027579735.1 Bombina bombina | reverse complement strand
TGGATTTGTGTGGATTTTTTTCAAACACCCGAGATCTCGCAACTTTAATCCGTTGTATTTTAAAGAAAAAATAAAAAATACGAAAAATAAAGATAGTGTTGTGTTTGTATGAGTGTAAGTGTACTTTGTGTAATATTTGTTTTGTGATTCGTGGATGTTTTTTTGTGCGGTATATGTTTACTACTGGGTCTGAGGTGGCGGTAGAAAGTTGAGCGTTAGGTGTATTTTGAGTCGCGGTAAATAAACTCTAAATACCGGAGTGCGTAAAAAACCCGCGTTAGGAGCCTCTAACGCTGGTTTTGACGGCTACCGCCGAACTCTAAATCTAGGCCTATGAGATGAGTTTGATGTCTAATATAGTCAGAAATTAAACATATGTTCAATACATCATTTTTAACAGAACCCCCTTGATTCAATCAAGCATTTTTGTGGATAATGACTGCTCTATTCTTCACATTTTCAAGTTGTTTATTCTTAAAAATCGCTACAGATGTGATTTAGTGCTATCCCAAATGTGTTCACTAATATATATCTATATCATTCATAGAGAGAGTTGGTGTGGGGAGCCTCGAGGAATCCAGCACTGACACAGAGCCGCATTTGCGGTCTTCTGGTAAGTCCATTGACTCATTTATATGTCATTGAAGGTGTATTGGTAATCAATATTATGAGCATGATTCTCATGAAGCATAACATTTGAAACAAACATATAATTTACTCCTCTGATTATATATTAATTTTCTTGGAATATTGAAAGATTAATAATTAAAACTTTCTTAGTCTACACCTTTGTTATTCAGAAGATGTATAGCATATGTTTGTTTCCATGTTCATTTTTGACAACAGTCATCAAGTGATACACACATGAGAAATCTTAAATGTTCTATGTACTATGCTTTTATGAATTTAAAATTAATACAAACAATACATCGAAAATCTGAATCATTGAGAATAACAAATCTAATGTCATTTGTATGCTCCATCAAAATGATGTAAATCATAACTTTGGGTGTGTATATCTTTAATGCAACATTGATGTGTGTCTTTGAGCAACAGTAACATATGTTATAATATCTGATCTTAACGTGTACACAACATGTTATGTTTTACAGAGATTGATTTAACATGTGTGACGGAGGCGGAAGAGGCTGCCTTGAAGTCTGATGGTATGTGAAATATATCTATCATGTTTACAACATGTTGCTTTTTTGGAAATCATTTTATTGAAGATATTCAAAGTCTACAGCTTTTGCACTTTAAAAAGGAATATTATTTGTCTGTTCAAATACACTACTGCCCCCTTTCTATATCAGGCAGCATGAAAATATGCTTGGATGTTTTTTTTTTTAATTTTATTTATAATTCATGCCATCATTATTTCACATGCATATTCCAGGCCAAACCACAATAATAATGTTATAATTGTACAGACAGTCATTGATATTCATCTGAGTGCCTATATGCATACCATATCCTCAGTTCATAATTGTTTGAAATTCAAACACACTTCTAAGTATATTGAAAACATAATCAATTTTAAATGCGTTGATTTGATTTCATGATGTATGAGATGTTAATATATTTGTATTATTTATTTCAGATGGATCCTCCACCTCTGGTCATCTGTTTTCCGCCCCTACCCAGTCCCCTGGCCAGTCACAGACCCCTGCCCAGGACCAGACCCCTGCCCGGCCCAGACCCCTGCCCAGGCACAGACCCCTGCCCAGGCCCAGACTCCTGCCCAGGCCCAGACCCCTGCCCAGGCCCAGACCCCTGCCCAGGCCCAGACCCCTGTTTTGTCCTTTCCTGTCCCTCCCAAAAAACGGCCCTTCGTCCCCCTTCGCCGCTCTCCCCGTATTATGGGCCGTACAGCTACCCCAGCTGCCCAGACCCCAACTCACCACTCCCCAGCTGTACGGCCTACCCCGGAGCAGCAGCTCATCCCTCCCCAACCCAATCCCATCCCTCCCCAATCCAATCCCATCCCTCCCCCCTGTCTCAACCTTCATTGTCCTGGGTGTCGGATTGTCCTTCCCAGGCACAGCTGTAAGTATCATTCAAAGTCCACATTATAAGATACTTAAAGGTACACTGAAGGCAAATTGTTTCTATTGTGATTCAAATAGAGCATGCAATGTTAATCAAATTTATAATTTACTACTCTTATGAATTATTCATCATTCTCTTGCTATCTTTATTAAAACAAAGAAATGCCTAGAATTAATTTTAAATAGAACATAATTGTGGACATCATTTCTTTATTGTTGGATGAATGTATCCATCAACCAGCAGGGACAACCAAAGTTGATAAACAAATATGGCCTGCCCTATAAACCTACATTCTTGCATTCAAAATCTAGCTAGAGAATTCAAACATTTAAAGAATATGTGTAATTTTTTATTATTTGTAATGTCATGCTCTATCTGAATCAGTCAATTAAATATTTAGGTTCAGTGTCCCTTTAATTTGATATCACTACATATACCAATCACCACTACTTGGATCCAACAATTTATGTACAAATGTTGATACATTATCTCTTGTCTAACCCAGTGGGAATGTAATTTCTTCAGGTTGCTATGTTTACACAGCTTGTCCTCAACGCCAAAATGTTTAAGGATAGGTGTGCCTACCACAGTATAATTAAACTATTTAAATTGCTAATGTAAGTACAATGTAAATCCTTTAACAAGATTTTATACACTCAAGCTGTATAAGTGGATCATCGAAAACCAATTAAAGGGAACAACATGTTTGAGGAAACTGTCCCTTTAATGATTTCGGTCTGTCTGAATAACCTATTTAATGTGTAAAGAATCAATTTCAACAAATTGATGTAAAGAATGATTTGTCTTTATGATGATAATGTATCTTTGCTTATTTTTTTTCTGTTGTGTAATTATCCTTAATATTTGATTTATTCTTTATTTTAGGCTGTGACTCAGCATGGCTCATGCTAGAAGGTATAGCACGAGTAGAGCAGGCCGTGTTGAGGAACGCAGCTGTCCTGAGAGGGATGAACGACACCATGCAGGCCCAGCTCCGGGTTCAGGATTTGACTCTGCGTCAAATCATGCTATTAAATTCAAGGCCTGAATCTGGAGCTGGACATGCACAGGACGATGAAGAGGATGACCAGTAAGTGGAGGATCTGGAGATGCTCCAAGGGCACAGATAAGAATCCTCCGTCCACATGTTGATGTTTATGTTATTGTTGCCATTTGGCCTTTTTTTCAATTTATTGTTGTGCCTGTTGCACTCTTTTACCTTGTCATATGGCTCCAATGGGGCTATGGTGGCCCTTGGCAACTCTCTTCATGGACTGTGATGCACTCTGTTACCTTGTCATATATCTACAATGGGGCTATGCTGGCCCTTGGCAACTCTCTTCGTGGACTGTGATGCACTCTGTTACCTTGTCATATATCTACAATGGGGCTATGCTGGCCCTTGGCAACTCTCTTCATGGACTGTGATGCACTCTGTTACCTTGTCATATATCTACAATGGGGCTATGCTGGCCCTTGGCAACTCTCTTCATGGACTGTGATGCACTCTGTTACCTTGTCATATATCTACAATGGGGCTATGCTGGCCCTTGGCAACTCTCTTCATGGACTGTGATGCACTCTATTACCTTGTCATATATCTACAATGGGGCTATGCTGGCCCTTGGCAACTCTCTTCATGGACTGTGATGCACTCTGTTACCTTGTCATATACCTCCAATGGGGCTATGGTGGCCCTTGGCAACTCTCTTCATGGACTTTGATGCACTCTGTTACCTTGTCATATGGCTCCAATTTTCATGATCTTTACCATATTATTTATAAACGTTGTTGTTTTCTGACATACTAATAAAAGACATGTCATTGCACGATTCTTTGTCCTCCTTATTCATGTCATTGATTGAAATCTCTATTTTATCTGGTTGATCCTTAAAGGGACATACCCAAAATAATGTTGTTTCCTGAATCATATATGTAATACAATTGTAAATGACTTTAAGATTAACATCTCCAATGTAATTTTTATTTTGTGTTTATATTTTTTTCTAAAAGCTTTATGATTGCATGATTATGATTAGCATAGTAATTGTTTTATATATGTATATAAAGATTGTTATATATGTATATTTCAAATTTCACATCCATGTGTGTATTTCTAAACTCTGCATGAATTGATGCACCTGATATAATCCCTGTAAAGTGTTCATTTTCTTGAAATAGTATTGTCTCTGTGTATCCTCTTTTTATAAATAAAAATCATGTCCCTTTAAGTGATGGTGAGCACAATTGTTAATGAATGTATTTCCATTTCTAAAGCGTTTTTGTCCTTTTTACATGAACAAGGACATATAATCTTAATAATAAACAATCTTATTGTAATGTTGACAGCACATGTATTTCATTTTCTATTCTATCTTATTGTAAAAGTGTAACCAAATCAATCTCTGTGTGTAATGCGCATATTTTAGATGAGGAATATGTTTTTAAAAATATTGTTAAAAAATACTTCTACTCCCATATATGGCTATAGGTAGTCTGACCATATTTCAACTTGAATAAATAACCCGTTTGATCAATACATGTGTCATTATTGTTATTCCAAAACAATCTAAACATATCTTAAAACATCAATGGCATATGTATTTCTCATGTGTATCTTTTAAATGTTAAAGATATACACCATAGCTATAGTTAAAGGGACAGTCAAGTCCGAAAAGATGATTCATGATTTCGTGACATTCCTAGATAGCAATCTAGACACATACTAGTTTCAAAAATATAAATACGTTTCTTAGTGATATGTCAACTGAGTCCTTGTATTGGCTGTGGTTTTTCTGCGATCGCGGATGTGCCATGTTGCTTAAGACGTCACCTGCCAGGCTGTCCAATGATTCCTTGTATTGACTGACGTTTTTATGCGATCAAGGATGCACCTTTTATTGGATGGCGTTTTACGCGATCAAGGATGCGCCTTTTTTTTTGTTTGCGTTCTTACGTGATCATTAATGTGCCTTTTATTGGATTGCGTTCTTACGTGATCAAGGAAGCGCCATGTTAATTAAGACGTCACATGCAAAGTTAAAAAAAGTCTGATTGTATTACGTAGTCCCGCAATATTTGTTTGTGCACGTTAAACACGTTTGTGAATGAAGCCAAGTTTAAAAACATTGCGAATATGGATTGTTTGCATCATGTTACATTGTTGACCCATAGCTGATAAAGACCACCACATTCTCTTTTGCTGGATGTCTGGTTGAATATACGAACGAAAAGCAAAATGTTTTCATGCATAAGATATTTCGAGGCAAGTGCAAATCTCTATAGTCCATGTTGTTTAATATGTTGGTCAACAATATGTTCCTTTTTATGAAAAATGACTGTTGTGTTTAATGTTAAAGATATCGAATTCATAAATATGCGCTATTGTGTTAGAATAAAGTAATCAATATGCATTTATCTTTATCATATGCTAAATATATGATGCCGACTTCTTCTAAATGTAATTTCGTTGTATATTTTATTAAAGGTTCATTAGACACTCACATTATATATCAAAACTTTTTATTTTGTCTCTAGTTAGATAGTCCATTGTTTAACAAATACACGTTTCATTTTGCTTCTGTTCAAATAAAATGTAAGTAATTTTCAGACTCCTCGCCAAGCCTCTGAGTTTCATGTGAGTACCATCTCCAGCTTTCTCCTGTGTAAAGGGCCTTTTCATATGTTAATGATGGGGTATTGTCTTGTTTTACAGTTGTAATGGGGGTTCAGCTATATTTTCAATAGAGCTAACCCGATTTTCTTTGAAAGTGTTTAAAGCTTTGTAATATTGATATCAGTATATGTTAATCTTGTTGTTTCTAGTAGTGTCTATTACATACAGTTATGTTAAAAATATAGTATACTGTCCCTTTAATGCAAATGTTTATTTTTGTATCATGTATGAGTTCCACATTGGTTAATCTCCAAATATATTATTGTTAGCATATTTTCACCCCCCACTCCTAAAAGGACTTTAAACCATATTCATTGTTAAAACAAATGTCTTTCTAAAAATAAACACAATAATGTCTCTTTAAGAAAATAGACTTTATTTAACACGTCAATATAAATCTGATTTCCATATTTATTGTTTGAACAAGTACATGTAGATATACCAACAATCTGAAAATATATGTTAGCATATGTAATTTTGTTAAAGGGACAGTTTAGAAAACAAATCATGTTTTGCATTATTATAAAAGTCAATTTTGTAATATCAATGATATCAAAGGTTTCTCACCAATTAATTATTTGTCTGTGTTTATTTTAATTTGCTAGCTAAACCTATGAGGTTCGTGTGCTCATTTGTTAGAGCTTGAAGAGTGCATGTAATCATTATGCAATTTGACCACTAGAGGGCATTTGGATAGCATTTGTATATCTGAAACCTTGTGCTCATACAGCATATTATTTACCATGTATTGATCATTGATGTCTAAAATGTTGTTATGTCAGAACAACAAATAAGTGGTCATTTTTCATAGGCATAGATACAAGGGTAAGCACATAAGTCACACGTATTTCTCCATGTTTTGTTGTTTCCAACTTGATAATGCGTAATACAGTGTTTTCTTTGTAATCAATAATTTTCTGACTGTCCCTTTAAGCTGTGTTATTGGCATTCAAACAGTAATATGCCATCATGGATAATTGTAATGGTAATTTTGTTTGCGATTCGGGAAACAGTTTGGACATCACATCACAGAAACCAATCAATATCATGAACAAGGATAGGTATGTGATGATGTGGTTTTCACACACTTATAACCCACACTCTGCAAACAATCTGCCTCCATGGACCCGGTCCCATAGAAGTAGATTATATACAGAGTGTGGTCCACAAGTGTATGAAAACCACATCATCACATACCTATCCATTACACATTAAATAAAAAAAACATTAAACATGAAAACAAATACTTACTTCCTCTTCCTTCCCCTCTTCCCACGGGGCTGAGGCTCTGGGAGGGGCAACTGCCGACTCCGAAGAGTTCTCCTTGGAGATGTTGTGGGAAGAGTGGAAGGAAGAGTACTGGGACGACCAAGGTGAGGAGGAGGAGATGGCTGAGAAGGAGGAGATGGCCCGGCAGGAGGAGATGGCCCGGCAGGAGGAGATGGCCCGGCAGGAGAAGATGGCCCGGCAGGAGAAGATGGCCCGGCAGGAGAAGATGGCCTGGCAGGAGAAGATGGCCCAGCAGGAGAGGATGGCCCAGCAGCAGGAGGCCCAGCAGCAGGAGGCCCAGCAGCAGGAGGCGCAGCAGCAGGAGGCCCAGCAGCAGGAGGCGGACCAGGAGGCAGACCAGCATGCGCCTCCCGGAAAAAATTAAACATCTCTTGGTGTATATTAAAGGTTCTGATTTGCCCTTCTTCTATTCTAGTGAGTATGTTTATTATTTGTTTTTGGCTTTCAATTATTTTGTTTTGTCCTTCAAGAATTCGAGTTCGGCCTTCTATATTTTGTATCCGGGAGTTACGCATCTGGTCTATGTAGTCTAGTAGAACCCGCACCTCCGCTATTTCCTCTTGTTGTGCTTGGCGGGGTACCCGTGCACGGCGGGGTTCCCGTGCACGGCGGGGTGCGGGTCCTTGAGGGGCCTCTGGTTCCGCGGCCTCCTCCTCTGCTTCCGGGGCCTCTTCATCTGCTTCCGTGCCCTCTTCGTCATGGGGGGCCTCTTCCCTCCGAAGTGGAAATTCCTCCCCACCACTCTCATCCCGGGGAGAAGGAGGAGGCTGTATTTGTTGTGCTGCCTCCTCCCCAGACTCTGTATATTTGAAAAATAAAAAAATGTATATATTAGCATATTTCCAAATCAAGCTTTAAATGACTTAGCTTACGATACAATTACAAATGCAGAATCATTAATCCACTTTGAAATCTAACAATCAATACGATTTCCGCATTTTCTAAACCGTGTTTGTGATATCTCTGGTCAATCTGAATGTTTTAGCGTTTGTTTTCAGTCTGTTTAAATGCACACCTAACCTATAGCCTAGATACTGATGTAACCGCAAAGTAATTGTGAATGCGTGTAAACAACGTTATAGCATTAATCTGATCCTTAAAGGGACATGAAACCCAATGTTTTATCTTTCATGATTTAGAAGCATACATTTATAATCAACTTTATAATGTACTTTTCTTATCTAATTAGCTTCATTCTCTGGATATTCTTTGCTGAAAAGCATATCTAAATATGCTTAGAAGATGCTGATTGTTAGCTGAATATAGCTGCCTCCTGTGATTGTTTCACCGTGTGCATGGCTATTTCTTCATTAAAATATATCTCAAGAATGATTCAAATTAGGTAATATAAGTACATTTGAATGTTTTGTCAAATTGTATTCTCTACCTCAATCATGAAAGTAAAGGTTTGCGTATAGTGTCCCTTGAAATACATTCGTATGTGAATTTATTCTTAAATGAGCTTACCGTGAGATGAGAATGGCAGGTTCCCGGTATCAATTCCTCCGATACCGACTACATCCACCTCGGAGATGCTGGGACGCAACATTTCCTCCAATCTGCAGTACTCGATTTCCAGGGCAGGGCCGCCACCGGTTCCTGCGGAATGTCGGGCCTCCAGGCTTAACTTTTTCTTGAGATCCATCTTACAGTCCCGGTAGCGATGTTTTATAGAGTCCATATCTTTTTCCGGCCACCCACTGCATTGACTGCATTCCTAATCTCATGCCAGAGCTTCCTCTTCTCAGTCGGTATAGTCTTCTGGTGCTGCAGCCTCCTATACCTGGCCATATAGGCCTCTACGAGGGCCTCCTTCTCCTCCATCGAAAACCTCGCCTCCCTAGTCGCCTTGGCCTTCCCCTGTGACGATGCCCTCTGTTTCCCGGACTGTGAAGCCCTACTCTATCCGCCACTGGGCCCAGCCACTTGTTCATCTTGAACCAAGTGGCTGGGTCCACCCACCGCTTCCACCCCCGCTTCCTGCCCCCTTTCCTGCCCCCCTTCCTGCCCTGTTCCTCTCCCCCTCCCTCTCCTCCCCCCTCTACCTCTCCCCTGCCTGCCCTCCATCTGTTCCCTAAACTAAACCCCAAATAATCAAACAAAAAGTGAGTGTGATGAAATGAAAGGGGGTCAAAATAAAGAACTAAAAAGACAAAATAAGTGCTGAAAGTGTGAGAGGGATCTAAAAAAACAAAGAGGGTAAGGAGTATTTAAATAAACCAAAAGAAGAAGAAGACTAAAAGGAGGATATGTAAACTAAATGTAACTAGGGGATGGGTATGGGATGGGGATGGGGTATGGGATAAGAGTAAATGGGATGAAAGGGAATGGGACTACAGGGAATGGGGTATGGAGTGTAGTATGAGGGGGTATGGGGTATGGAGTGTATGTAGTGTTATTGATAAGTGTATGTATGTATTGAATGTGTTTGCGTGTAAATGTGTTAAGTGTACAGAAAAATCACTCGCTCGCTAACTCACACTACTACTAATTCTCACTAACTCACACTACTACTAATTCTCACTAACTCACACTCCCACTAACTCTCAATAACTCACACTACCACTAACAACTCCCACTACCACTAACTCACTCACGCTCCCACTAACAGACTCTCTCCCACTACCACTAACTCCCACTCCCACTAACTCACTCACGATAACACTAACATTTGACTCTCTCACACTAACACTAACTCACTCACAATAATGCACAAACTCTCTAATCTTAAACCTCCAATCTCCAAAGACCCACCAGCAACACAGTCAAAGAAGCCATGCTTGTGTGGTGCTTATATACCCTGTGTAAATGTTTAATGATGTACCAATTTCCGTTGTAAATTGTGTTCAGGTGTGCTTTATTAGCAATTAATATTAGTGCAATGTGTATTAGTTGTGTGAATTTGTGCATGCTCATTTGGAGTTAGTATTTGTGGAATGTGTAGAATGCGATGATGTCATAGTGGTCGTTTTCTATAACATTGTCCAATAGTATTATGTTTAAATGTGAATTTGCGATGGTGTGTTATTAGTGAAGTGTTGTATATGTATGTTTGTCCTAATATATAGTGATATTGAATGCGATTATTTTGCTAGTGTATGTATATATTTTTTTTTCATTGTTGTTATTTTGCGTATTTCCGCATCTTAAAGTATATGCGTATTCCCTGTATTAAATTTTATTACAAATCCGCCCGCTTGGGAATGTGTAATGCTTGTGTGCTTTGTTTAGAGATTGTTGTTGTGACATTTGCGGCGTGTTATTGTTGTGCATGATGTGGTATGCATCATATGACCGAGCTGTGCGTATTTCTCGCGAGATCGAGTGTTAGGTGAAAAAAGCGGTTTTTTTTTGCTTTTCCATTGATCTCTATGGGAGACTGTCTAACGCAAGCAGGATTCCGCGTGTGAAATACACGCGTTAGGAGTATCGTTAGAAGGTTTGGTTTGGACTCTAAATACTAGACATGTGCACCGCTAAAAAATTCGGTTCGTTTTCGGTTCGGATCGATTCGGACTTTTAGAATTTCGTTTCGGATCGAATCTGATTCGGCAAAATTTGAATAAATTCGTTTCGGATTTATTCGGATTCGGCTGAATTCGGTTCTATTCCGTTCCGAAATTCGGTATGTTTTTAGTACACTAAGTCACTAACACCCATAAACTACCTATGAACCACTAAACCGAGGCCCCCCCACATCGCAAACCCTATAATAACATTATTTAACCCCTAATCTGCCGATCGGATATCGCCGCCGCCTACATTATAGCTATTAACCCCTAATCTGCTGTCCCTAACACCGCCGACCCCTACATTATAGTTATTAACCCCTAATCTGCCTCCCCCAACGTCGCCGCAATCTAACTACAAGTATTAACCCCTAATCTGCCGACCCGATATCGCCGCCGCCTACATTATAGCTATTAACCCCTAATCTGCTGTCCCTAACACCGCCGACCCCTACATTATAGTTATTAACCCCTAATCTGCCTCCCCCAACGTTGCCGCAATCTAACTACAAGTATTAACCCCTAATCTGCCGACCGCAAATCGCCGCCGCCTACATTATAGCTATTAACCCCTAACCTGCTGTCCCTAACACCGCCGACCCCTACATTATAGTTATTAACCCCTAATCTGCCTCCCCCCAACGTCGCCGCAATCTAACTATAAGTATTAACCCCTAATCTGCCGACCGAATATCGCCGCCGCCTACATTATAGCTATTAACCCCTAACCTGCTGTCCCTAACACCGCCGACCCCTACATTATAGTTATTAACCCCTAATCTGCCTCCCCCCAACGTCGCCGCAATCTAACTACAAGTATTAACCCCTAATCTGCCGACCGCAAATCGCCGCCACTATAATAAATGTATTAACCCCTAAACCGCCGCACTCCCGCCTCGCAAACACTATAATACATTTTATTAACCCCTAATCTGCCCTCCCTAACATCGCCGCCACCTACCTACAATTATTAACCCCTAATCTCCCGCCCCCATCGTCGCCGCTACTATAATAAGGTTATTAACCCCTAAACCTAAATCTAACCCTAACACTAACACCCCCTAACTTAAATATAATTTAAATAAAACGAAATAAGTTTACTATAGTTAAATAAATGAATCCTATTTAAAACTAAAGACTTACCTGTAAAATAAACCCTAATATAGCTGCAATATAACTAATAGTTACATTGTAGCTATTTTAGGATTTATTTTTATTTTACAGGCAAGTTTGTATTTATTTTAACTAGGTACAATAGTTATTAAATAGTTATTAACTATTTAATAACTACCTAGCTAAAATAAATACAAATTTACCTGTAAAATAAATCCTAACCTAAGTTACACTAACACCTAACACTACACTATCATTAAATTAACTAAATAAATGAATCATATTTAAAACAAAATACTTACCTGTAAAATAAACCCTAATATAGCTGCAATATAACTAATAGTTACATTGTAGCTATTTTAGCATTTATATTTATTTTACAGGCAACTTTGTATTTATTTTAACTAGGTACAAAAGCTATTAAATAGTTATTGACTAATTAATAGCTACCTAGTTAAAATAATTACAAAATTACCTGTAAAATAAATCCTAACCTAAGTTACAATTAAACCTAACACTACACTGTCATTAAATAAATTAACTACAAGTACCTACAATTATCTACAATTAAATAAACTAAAGTACAAAACCCCCCACTAAATTACAAAAAAAAACAAACACTAAATTACAAAAAATAAAAAAATATTACAAGAATTTTAAACTAATTACACCTAATCTAAGCCCCCTAATAAAATAACAAAGCCCCCCAAAATAAAAAAAAATGCCCTACCCTATACTAAATTACAAAAGTTAACAGCTCTATTACCTTACCAGCCCTGAACAGGGCCCTTTGCGGGGCATGCCCCAAAGAAAACAGCTCTTTTGCCTGTAAAAAAAAAAAACACAATCCCCCCCCCACATTACAACCCACCACCCACATACCCCTACTCTAACCCAAACCCCCCTTAAATAAACCTAACACTACCCCCCTGAAGATCTCCCTACCTTGAGTCGTGTTCACCCAGCCGGGCCGAAGTCTTCATCCGATGGGGCAGAAGAGGACATCCAGACCGGCAGAAGTCTTCATCCAAGCTGGGCAAGAAGAGGTCTTCCATCCATCATACAAGTACCAAAATACAAACAAACACTAAATTACCAAAAATAATAAAATATTACAATAATTTTAAACTAATTACACCTAATCTAAGCCCCCTACTAGTTATTATGATAGCTTCAATATAACTAATAGTTACATTGTAGCTATTTTAGGATTTATATTTATTTTAAAGGCAACTTTGTATTTATTTTAACTAGGTACAATAGCTATTAAATAGTTAATAACTATTTAATAACTACCTAGCTAAAATAAATACAAATTTACCTGTAAAATAAATCATAACCTAAGTTACAATTACACCTAACACTACACTATCATTAAATTAACTAAATAAATGAATCCTATATAAAACTAAAGACTTACCTGTAAAATAAACCCTAATATAGCTGCAATATAACTAATAGTTACATTGTAGCTATTTTAGCATTTATATTTATTGTACAGGCAACTTTGTATTTATTTTAACTAGGTACAATAGCTATTAAATAGATATTTACTGTTTAATAGCTACCTAGTTAAAATAATTACAAAATTACCTGTAAAATAAATCCTAACCTAAGTTACAATTAAACCTAACACTACACTATCATTAAATAAATTAACTACAAGTACCTACAATTAAATACAATTAAAAAACTAAACTAAAGTACAACCCCCCCCCCCCACTAAATTACAAAAAATAAAAAAATATTACAAGAATTTTAAACTAATTACACCTAATCTAAGCCCCCTAATAAAATAACAAAGCCCCCCAAAATAAAAAAATGCCCTACCCTATACTAAATTACAAAAGTTAACAGCTCTATTACCTTACCAGCCCTGAACAGGGCCTTTTGCGGGGCATGCCCCAAAGAAAACAGCTCTTTTGCCTGTAAAAAAAAACACAATCCCCCCCCCCACATTACAACCCACCACCCACATACCCCTAATCTAACCCAAACCCCCCTTAAATAAACCTAACACTACCCCCCTGAAGATCTCCCTACCTTGAGTCGTGTTCACCCAGCCGGGCCGAAGTCTTCATCCGATGGGGCAGAAGAGGACATCCAGACTGGCAGAAGTCTTCATCCAAGCGGGGCAAGAAGAGGTCTTCCATCCATCAGAAAAGTACAAAAAAACAAACAAACACTAAATTAGCAAAAATAATAAAATATTGCAATAATTTTAAACTAATTACACCTAATCTAAGCCCCCTACTAGCTATTAATATAGCTACAATATAACTAATAGTTACATTGTAGCTATTTTAGGATTTATATTTATTTTACAGGCAACTTTGTATTTATTTTAACTAGGTACAATAGCTATTAAATAGTTAATAACTACCTAGCTAAAATAAATACAAATTTACCTGTAAAATAAACCCTAACTTAAGTTACAATTACACCTAACACTACACTGTCATTAAATTAACTAAATAAATTAATCCTATATAAAACTAAATACTTACCTGTAAAATAAACCCTAATATAGCTACAATATAACTAATAGTTACATTGTAGCTATTTTAGCATTTATATTTATTTTACAGGCAACTTTGTATTTATTTTAACTAGGTACAATAGCTATTAAATAGTTATTGACTAATTAATAGCTACCTAGTTAAAATAATTACAAAATTACCTGTAAAATAAATCCTAACCTAAGTTACTATTAAACCTAACACTACACTATCATTAAATAAATTAACTACAAGTACCTACAATTAAATACAATGAAATAAACTAAACTAAAGTACAAAAAAAACAAACACTAAATTACAAAAAATAAAAAAAATTACAAGAATTTTAAACTAATTACACCTAATCTAAGCCCCCTAATAAAATAACAAAGCCCCCCAAAATAAAAAAATGCCCTACCCTATACTAAATTACAAAAGTAATCAGCTCTATTACCTTACCAGCCCTTAAAAGGGCCTTTTGCGGGGGCATGCCCCAAAGAAAACAGCTCTTTTGCCTGTAAAAAAAAACACAATCCCCCCCCACATTACAACCCACCACCCACATACCCCTACTCTAACCCAAACCCCCCTTAAATAAACCTAACACTACCCCCCTGAAGATCTCTCTCTACCGTGTCTTCACCCAGCGGGCCGAAGTCTTCATCCGATGGGGCAGAAGAGGACATCCAGACCGGCAGAAGTCTTCATCCAAGCGGGGCAAGAAGAGGTCTTCCATCCATCAGAAGTCTTGATCCAGGCGGCATCTTCTCTGTTCATCCATCCGGAGCGGAGCGGCAGCATCCTGAAGACATCCCACGCAGAGCATCCTCTTCTTTCTTGATCCGACGACTAGGTGACTGTACCTTTAAGTGACGTAATCCAAGATGGCGTCCCTTGAATTCCGATTGGCTGATAGGATTCTATCAGCCAATCGGAATTAAGGTAGGAAAAATCTGATTGGCTGATTCAATCAGCCAATCAGATTCAAGTTCAATCCGATTGGCTGATCCAATCAGCCAATCAGATTGAGCTCGCATTCTATTGGCTGATCGGAACAGCCAATAGAATGCGAGGTCAATCTGATTGGCTGATTCCATCAGCCAATCGGATTGAACTTGAATCTGATTGGCTGATTAAATCAGCCAATCAGATTTTTCCTACCTTAATTCCGATTGGCTGATAGAATCCTATCAGCCAATCGGAATTCAAGGGACGCCATCTTGGATTACGTCACTTAAAGGTACAGTCACCTAGTCGTCGGATCAAGAAAGAAGAGGATGCTCTGCGTGGGATGTCTTCAGGATGCTGCCGCTCCGCTCCGGATGGATGAACAGAGAAGATGCCGCCTGGATCAAGACTTCTGATGGATGGAAGACCTCTTCTTGCCCCGCTTGGATGAAGACTTCTGCCGGTCTGGATGTCCTCTTCTGCCCCATCGGATGAAGACTTCGGCCCGCTGGGTGAAGACACGGTAGAGAGATCTTCAGGGGGATAGTGTTAGGTTTATTTAAGGGGGGTTTGGGTTAGAGTAGGGGTATGTGGGTGGTGGGTTGTAATGTGGGGGGGGGGATTGTGTTTTTTTTACAGGCAAAAGAGCTGTTTTCTTTGGGGCATGCCCCCGCAAAAGGCCCTTTTAAGGGCTGGTAAGGTAATAGAGCTGATTACTTTTGTAATTTAGTATAGGGTAGGGCATTTTTTTATTTTGGGGGGCTTTGTTATTTTATTAGGGGGCTTAGATTAGGTGTAATTAGTTTAAAATTCTTGTAATTTTTTTTATTTTTTGTAATTTAGTGTTTGTTTTTTTTGTACTTTAGTTTAGTTTATTTCATTGTATTTAATTGTAGGTACTTGTAGTTAATTTATTTAATGATAGTGTAGTGTTAGGTTTAATAGTAACTTAGGTTAGGATTTATTTTACAGGTAATTTTGTAATTATTTTAACTAGGTAGCTATTAATTAGTCAATAACTATTTAATAGCTATTGTACCTAGTTAAAATAAATACAAAGTTGCCTGTAAAATAAATATAAATGCTAAAATAGCTACAATGTAACTATTAGTTATATTGTAGCTATATTAGGGTTTATTTTACAGGTAAGTATTTAGTTTTATATAGGATTAATTTATTTAGTTAATTTAATGACAGTGTAGTGTTAGGTGTAATTGTAACTTAGTTTAGGGTTTATTTTACAGGTAAATTTGTATTTATTTTAGCTAGGTAGTTATTAACTATTTAATAGCTATTGTACCTAGTTAAAATAAATACAAAGTTGCCTGTAAAATAAATATAAATCCTAAAATAGCTACAATGTAACTATTAGTTATATTGTAGCTATATTAATAGCTAGTATGGGGCTTAGATTAGGTGTAATTAGTTTAAAATTATTGTAATATTTTATTATTTTTGCTAATTTAGTGTTTGTTTGTTTTTTTGTACTTTTCTGATGGATGGAAGACCTCTTCTTGCCCCGCTTGGATGAAGACTTCTGCCGGTCTGGATGTCCTCTTCTGCTCCATCGGATGAAGACTTCGGCCCGGCTGGGTGAACACGACTCAAGGTAGGGAGATCTTCAGGGGGGTAGTGTTAGGTTTATTTAAGAGGGGTTTGGGTTAGAGTAGGGGTATGTGGGTGGTGGGTTGTAATGTGGGGGGAGGGATTGTGTTTTTTTTTTACAGGCAAAAGAGCTGTTTTCTTTGGGGCATGCCCCGCAAAGGGCCCTGTTCAGGGCTGGTAAGGTAATAGAGCTGTTAACTTTTGTAATTTAGTATAGGTTAGGGCATTTTTTTTATTTTGGGGGGCTTTGTTATTTTATTAGGGGGCTTAGATTAGGTGTAATTAGTTTAAAATTCTTGTAATATTTTTTTATTTTTTGTAATTTAGTGGGGGGGGGTTGTACTTTAGTTTAGTTTTTTTAATTGCATTTAATTGTAGGTACTTGTAGTTAATTTATTTAATGATAGTGTAGTGTTAGGTTTAATTGTAACTTAGGTTAGGATTTATTTTACAGGTAATTTTGTATTTATTTTAACTAGGTAGCTATTAAATAGTCAATATCTATTTAATAGCTATTGAACCTAGTTAAAATGAATACAAAGTTGCCTGTACCATAAATATAAATGCTAAAATAGCTACAATGTAACTATTAGTTATATTGCAGCTATATTAGGGTTTATTTTACAGGTAAGTCTTTAGTTTTATATAGGATTCATTTATTTAGTTAATTTAATGATAGTGTAGTGTTAGGTGTAATTGTAACTTAGGTTATGATTTATTTTACAGGTAAATTTGTATTTATTTTAGCTAGGTAGTTATTAAATAGTTATTAACTATTTAATAACTATTGTACCTAGTTAAAATAAATACAAAGTTGCCTGTAAAATACATATAAATCCTAAAATAGCTACAATGTAACTATTAGTTATATTGAAGCTATATTAATAGCTAGTAGGGGGCTTAGATTAGGTGTAATTAGTTTAAAATTATTGTAATATTTTATTATTTTTGGTAATTTAGTGTTTGTTTGTATTTTGGTACTTGTATGATGGATGGAAGACCTCTTCTTGCCCCGCTTGGATGAAGACTTCTGCCGGTCTGGATGTACTCTTCTGCCCCATTGGATGAAGACTTCGGCCCGGCTGGGTGAACACGACTCAAGGTAGGGAGATCTTCAGGGGGGTAGTGTTAGGTTTATTTAAGGGGGGTTTGGGTTAGAGTAGGGGTATGTGGGTGGTGGGTTGTAATGTGGGGGGGGGATTGTGTTTTTTTTTTACAGGCAAAAGAGCTGTTTTCTTTGGGGCATGCCCCGCAAAGGGCCCTGTTCAGGGCTGGTAAGGTAATAGAGCTGTTAACTTTTGTAATTTAGTATAGGGTAGGGCATTTTTTTTTATTTTGGGGGGCTTTGTTATTTTATTAGGGGGCTTAGATTAGGTGTAATTAGTTTAAAATTCTTGTAATATTTTTTTATTTTTTGTAATTTAGTGTTTGTTTTTTTTTGTAATTTAGTGGGGGGGGTTTGTACTTTAGTTTATTTAATTGTAGATAATTGTAGTTAATTTATTTAATGACAGTGTAGTGTTAGGTTTAATTGTAACTTAGGTTAGGATTTATTTTACAGGTAATTTTGTAATTATTTTAACTAGGTAGCTATTAATTAGTCAATAACTATTTAATAGCTATTGTACCTAGTTAAAATAAATACAAAGTTGTCTGTAAAATAAATATAAATGCTAAAATAGCTACAATGTAACTATTAGTTATATTGCAGCTATATTAGGGTTTATTTTACAGGTAAGTATTTTGTTTTAAATATGATTCATTTATTTAGTTAATTTAATGATAGTGTAGTGTTAGGTGTTAGTGTAACTTAGGTTAGGGTTTATTTTACAGGTAAATTTGTATTTATTTTAGCTAGGTAGTTATTAAATAGTTATTAACTATTTAATAACTATTGTACCTAGTTAAAATAAATACAAAGTTGCCTGTAAAATAAAAATAAATGCTAAAATAGCTACAATGTAACTATTAGTTATATTGCAGCTATATTAGGGTTTATTTTACAGGTAAGTCTTTAGTTTTAAATAGGATTCATTTATTTAACTATAGTAAACTTATTTCGTTTTATTTAAATTATATTTAAGTTAGGGGGTGTTAGTGTTAGGGTTAGATTTAGGTTTAGGGGTTAATAACCTTATTATAGTAGCGGCGACGATGGGGGCGGGAGATTAGGGGTTAATAATTGTAGGTAGGTGGCGGCGATGTTAGGGAGGGCAGATTAGGGGTTAATAAAATGTATTATAGTGTTTGCGAGGCGGGAGTGCGGCGGTTTAGGGGTTAATACATTTATTATAGTGGCGGCGATTTGCGGTCGGCAGATTAGGGGTTAATACTTGTAGTTAGATTGCGGCGACGTTGGGGGGAGGCAGATTAGGGGTTAATAACTATAATGTAGGGGTCGGCGGTGTTAGGGACAGCAGGTTAGGGGTTAATAGCTATAATGTAGGCGGCGGCGATATCGGGTCGGCAGATTAGGGGTTAATACTTATAGTTAGATTGCGGCGACGTTGGGGGAGGCAGATTAGGGGTTAATAACTATAATGTAGGGGTCGGCGGTGTTAGGGACAGCAGGTTAGGGGTTAATAGTTATAATGTAGGCGGCGGCGATATTCGGTCGGCAGATTAGGGGTTAATACTTGTAGTTAGATTGCGGCGACGTTGGGGGAGGCAGATTAGGGGTTAATAACTATAATGTAGGGGTCGGCGGTGTTAGGGACAGCAGATTAGGGGTTAATAGCTATAATGTAGGCGGCGGCGATATCGGGTCGGCAGATTAGGGGTTAATAAAATAATGCAGGTGTCAGCAATAGCGGAGGCAGCAGATTAGGGGTTAATAAGTGTTAGATTAGGGGTGTTTAGAGACTCGGGGTACATGTTAGGGTGTTAGGTGCAGACTTAGTGTTTCCCCATAGGAAACAATGGGGCTGCGGTGTTAGTTTTTTTTCAGCCGAAACTCCCATTGTTTCCTATGGGGAAATGCCGAATCTTAACGAGCTAATTCGGATTTATTCGGAGATACGGCAGCTATTTCGGATTCATTCGGTAGATTCGGAAGTATTTTAATTCGGAAATCCGAATCGATCCGAATCTCCGAATTTACCGAATTTACCGAATTTCCGAATTAATCCGAAACGAACCGCACATGTCTACTAAATACCGGAGTCAAACAATGCCGTGCGTTAGACATAAACCACGCGTAGCGTTAGCAACCCATCTACCGCCAAACTCCAAATCTAGCCGTAAGTATTTTATTTGAATGATTAGAATATGCTCAAACATATATGCATAATTAAAATATATAGATATGTATCTTTAAATTTAAATATATATTTAATTATGCTATTACAAATAATGTATGAAAGCATGTTGCTACATTTTTTGAATACATGTGAAGAACAGACAAATTCATCACAATTAAGTCATGCATGAAATAACTATTTACAAGACATGTTTTCATGGACACCTGAATGCGTACTTTTCACATCATTATTTTCTATGTTGTTTTAATTTGCAGATGGTCTCAAAAACATATTCCTGTTGTGCTGTCTAGTTCTGGATTATCAAGAAGACTAATAGGCTGATTGGTGTTGAATATCTGATTGGATGAATATATCTTGGAACTTTTTTTACTTGTCTTCTTCTTTTGGACAAATCTATTTGAACATGTACATTTTACAAATTTAAAATTGATGATTAATGTATATCACATTTTAATGTTTCATCATATACAATGTATGGGCTGTATGGATTTTGTGTTATTTAACCAATATATTTCAAAAGCAGATATGTATGTATATAGTTCTATCTTTCTTATATATATAATACAGGGCACAATATAAATACCATACCACACCCACTAACCAACCCATACCACAACCACACCCACTAAACCACCCCTTCTTTGCATATGTTTAGTCAATGTGGAACACCTTATTAGGAAGTAAATTTTTCATTTTATTTATATTTTATACCACAAATTAAATAATGCTACATACAGTAAGACGTTGACAAAAATAAATGCATAGCTGTTAGCAATATCAACTAGGGTCAGAAAAATGTTGCTAAACTGAAAGTGTGCAAGAGTGTTGACATTAAAGCGCCATAAAACATTTTGAGTTATGTGCATATTATAGGAGGGTCAACTGAGGTAAAGCAGTGCGTAAAAAATAAAAAGCCTGTAAGTATTTTAATAACATTTCCAAAAATCTGCAAAGTTACTTACACTTTAGTGTTGCCAATTGTACCCTGCACCATCCCCCTTATAAGTGTCCTACTCCAAACATTTTGGTATCATGTAACAAAGAGTGCGATAGCATTTACTTTCAACTCGTATAACCAGTGGTAAAGTCAGCGAGCGCAAATATCCGCAATAAAACCCTTATCTCTCACGCTCAATTGTTTGCACTCCACTCATAATCTGGCACAATATGGGCTAAGTATTATACAATTTGTTTAAATATCAGCCTAGATCATGCACTTCAGCATAACCATTACTCTAAAATACCTCCTGGTAGTGCAGAAAAATTCATAAGCATGCAAGTGTGGATTGTAAAATCTTACTGGGCTGGGAGTAGTGGTAGTCTTTATTTCCTAGTTTTCAGAAGTTGTTTAAGTAGGTATTTCCATTTTTTTTTACTATAATGAGCCAAAAACAGTCCTCTGTGATTCTTGTTGACTATAAAGCAGTCAGGAAGATTTATCCGCATCATGCAGCACTTCTAATGACCTGTTATAATTTTCTTTCTTTGATTTAGCTGTTGGAAATATATCTGTAATATTAATGAGCTAATTCATCCTGTCTCAATTATGCGTAATATAGACAGGGGATTTCCATAATACTCTCCTGGCTAACTTGTCCTTAAGGTTTTTGATTATGGACTTTCACCAATATATATATATATATATATATATATATATATATATTTTTTTTTTTTTTTTTGTGGTTTAGCTTTAGTCCAAATTATCAAAACTTTTCAAAATATATTAATATTTAGTTCAGTGTAAATTGAAGCCAAAATAACTGAAGTACCGCAGTGGTACCTTTTTATTGAACTATCAATACATTTAAAAATTTGAAGCATTTGAGAATTTCTTCTCTTATTCTGGTCTAAAGCAATGGTTGTCTCTTCTAATATTATATTTTTTTTATCATTATTATTATCACTTGGTAGGGTGCAATGGTCTGAGTCTACTAACACATTATACTTTTTAAGCATTTCTGAAAAATAAAATATATCAGTTCTACTAATTAAAGTAAAAAAAAACAACAGCAAACAAACAAAAACATTTTTATTACATAAATAAAAAAAAAATCTAAATATTTGTTATGACCATCATTTATCTTAAAGGATTAGAAAAGCCAGGTTTAAGAAGGAGCATTAAATGACACAGACCGATTGTAATAAGCAAAACAAATCCTACTTACTTTTTTGAAACTGTAGCGAATACATTATTTTTATTCTACTTTTATGCTACTACTTTATTCTACTTTGTGACGTGATAACAGACAGCCCTCAAAAGTGGGCTGCCCGACACTGCTAAACAGTACAATCATGTGCGACTTATTTACATATTGAAATTAAAATGGTGAGCTCCACCAACGCATACGTACCGATGTTGATGATGTTCATTACCAGTAGTGTCTTTGGGAGTAGCGCATGCGCAACTTACAGCTATCTGTCATTTACTTGTTTTGGAAATATATGTTTTCCTTTGATACTGGAATTTCTATTAAATATTTATGCTTGTTTGTTCTAGGGGTGATCAGAATATATTTACTGCTGTTCAGATTCCTCTCTCGCTCTCATCTGCTGGTGCAGATGCTGCATCTTGATAAACACTGCGGTCACGTGACTGCCTTCCTTCTGACGTTGGCTCTAATCCCTTCAATACAATGCGCATGTGTTAGCAATGTAGCATAAGAGTGTAAGTGTTGAGAACTGGATTGCAATGAGGAAATTAAGCTACAGAGTAAACCCAGGTTGACACCATGGGGCTTGATGCCTTCAGGCTCACCAGAAACACAAGTTATGAAGCAGCGGTCTAAAGACTGATGCTCCATAACCTGTCTGCCTGCTATGAGGTGGCGGACAGACATCGCCAGAAATCAACCCGATCAAATACAATCGGGTTGATTGACACCCCCTGCTAGCAGCCGAATGGCTGCGAATCTGCAGGGGGCGGTATTGCACCAGCAGTTCACAAGAAATGCTTGGTGCAATGATAAATGCTGACACGCCCAAATTTGGAAGCCTGTTGCAGCTAAACTATAGACATTTTGCCCTTACTAGCCATTTAATGATTGCTTTAGCACAGTCTTGCATATGTTGCCTGACATTAACTCAGTGATTGCAAACATAAATTTCAAATTTTGATTTACCAGTAAAGAAGACTTTTTCTAGTCTTCTGCTGTGAAATTTCTGCATTGTTTGGCCCATCATAAACATTTACCGCTATACTTGTATAGAGACTGTACTTTGTCAATTATCTTATTTTTATGCATAATGGCATAGGACATTCCTGGTTTAACTGGGTTTGAAATGTGGATAAAGATGCTGTTGTATTCCATAACCATGTTAGCTTGATATACTGTCTTCTGATGATGTGGTCATTTTTGGTGTCAGAAAATATTCTCAGTGAGTAATGTTCTACCACCTTAGAAATATTCATCTTAGCACTAAAAACAGCTTATCCTCAAACTAATTTACTTGCTGGTGCACTAGTAGAAACATTAGCAGGGCATTAGTAATATAATTAATATCAGGTGTTAATAGTTAAAAGACAAACACAAATTACATGTTTGTTAGAATATTTATGTTTGAATGAAACATATAAGGCTAGATTACAAAGTGAGCACAATCTATAGTGCAGAGTGCGTTATCTTTTGTGATACCTCAAGAATAACCCACAATCTAGTATTAAAAGTGGATGGCTAAACATTTAAACAATAGCCTCAAAACGTGGCTGAAATTGTTAATGTATAGCGTGTACTGTGCTAATGTTACAATTCGTAAGTTAAGTGTTGCACTTCAGTGTAACCCAAAATACCACTGTAAAATATATCACGTTTAAACTAATAACCCATTATTATTAATAGGATGACACAGAACTACAAGAAGAACTATACTATTTACAAACACCTGATTTAGTGGTGAAGTCTATTAATTGACGGATTAAACACACATACACTATCAAACATGCAGATTTTAGTGCACCCTAGACTATCACATGAGCAAGAAAAAATAACTATAGACTTAATATGAGCACTTCTTATTCTTCAATAATAAGTATCAAATGATTACAATATTTTACTCATTTTTAATAAATAGTCAAATAAAACCAGTTGGCAATGGTAATGCCTCCCAATATGTTTCAATAACTATGATAATTATGCAAGTAATAAGGAAATAATGGGGCACCATCTGATAAGAGATACCATCTGATGTACTCCACCTTCATGTAAAGTGTTCTTGATGATGGATGGGCTGTGAGGTCCCATGCTAAATGGGGTACACAGGGAACAGTTAAGAGAGAAAATGTAGAATGTAGAGTGTATATATTCCGGAACAGTTTAGGGCCCCGATAATCGTAAGTACTGTAAGTCTGTTGAAATATTCCAAGCTTGTGACATAGATACTAACAGGCCACATCACCTAGAGGCATATACTACAGGGAGTGCAGAATTATTAGGAAAGTTGCATTTTTGAGGATTAATTTTATTATTGAACAACAACCATGTTCTCAATGAACCCAAAAAACTCATTAATATCAAAGCTGAATAGTTTTGGAAGTAGTTTTTAGTTTGTTTTTAGTTATAGCTATTTTAGGGGGATATCTGTGTGTGCAGGTGACTATTACTGTGCATAATTATTAGGCAACTTAACAAAAAACAAATATATACCCATTTCAATTATTTATTTTTACCAGTGAAACCAATATAACATCTCAACATTCACAAATATACATTTCTGACATTCAAAAACAAAACAAAAACAAATTAGTGACCAATATAGCCACCTTTCTTTGCAAGGACACTCAAAAGCCTGCCATCCATGGATTCTGTCAGTGTTTTGATCTGTTCACCATCAACATTGCGTGCAGCAGCAACCACAGCCTCCCAGACACTGTTCAGAGAGGTGTACTGTTTTCCCTCCTTGTAAATCTCACATTTGATGATGGACCACAGGTTCTCAATGGGGTTCAGATCAGGTGAACAAGGAGGCCATGTCATTAGATTTTCTTCTTTTATACCCTTTCTTGACAGCCACGCTGTGGAGTACTTGGACGCGTGTGATGGAGCATTGTCCTGCATGAAAATCATGTTTTTCTTGAAGGATGCAGACTTCTTCCTGTACCACTGCTTGAAGAAGGTGTCTTCCAGAAACTGGCAGTAGGACTGGGAGTTGAGCTTGACTCCATCCTCAACCCGAAAAGGCCCCACAAGCTCATCTTTGATGATACCAGCCCAAACCAGTACTCCACCTCCACCTTGCTGGCGTCTGAGTCGGACTGGAGCTCTCTGCCCTTTACCAATCCAGCCACGGGCCCATCTATCTGGCCCATCAAGACTCACTCTCATTTCATCAGTCCATAAAACCTTAGAAAAATCAGTCTTGAGATATTTCTTGGCCCAGTCTTGACGTTTCAGCTTGTGTGTCTTGTTCAGTGGTGGTCGTCTTTCAGCCTTTCTTACCTTGGCCATGTCTCTGAGTATTGCACACCTTGTGCTTTTGGGCACTCCAGTGATGTTGCAGCTCTGAAATATGGCCAAACTGGTGGCAAGTGGCATCTTGGCAGCTGCACGCTTGACTTTTCTCAGTTCATGGGCAGTTATTTTGCGCCTTGGTTTTTCCACACGCTTCTTGCGACCCTGTTGACTATTTTGAATGAAACGCTTGATTGTTCGATGATCACGCTTCAGAAGCTTTGCAATTTTAAGAGTGCTGCATCCCTCTGCAAGATATCTCACTATTTTTGACTTTTCTGAGCCTGTCAAGTCCTTCTTTTGACCCATTTTGCCAAAGGAAAGGAAGTTGCCTAATAATTATGCACACCTGATATAGGGTGTTGATGTCATTAGACCACACCCCTTCTCATTACAGAGATGCACATCACCTAATATGCTTAATTGGTAGTAGGCTTTCGAGCCTATACAGCTTGGAGTAAGACAATATGCATAAAGAGGATGATGTGGTCAAAATACTCATTTGCCTAATAATTCTGCACTCCCTGTATACATGCCATTGGTCGGCGATGCTGGCTATAGATAACAACCAGCATTACCACCCATATTGGTGATGTAAACGATCCCTTGGAATATAAGTGCCATGCCTAGTCACTAATCCTAATACCCCTAAACCAAAGTACCCCCAATTGCAAATTAATGCTACACTAATAAATGTCTATACCGCCACATAACCACTGCAAGTATCTATCCCATTAACCCCTATACGGCCACATACCCACTGCAAGTATCTATCATTTTAACCCCTATACGGCCACATAGCCACAACAAATACCCTTCTAAACTATTAACCCCTATACCACCACTAGCCCACTGCAAGTACCCTACACAATAAACCCCTAAACTGCCACAATCCCCAACGCAAACTAACCCTACACTACCTTGAACCTAATCCCCCCTCTAAACTAAAACCCCTAAGTTACTTAAAATTTTAAAAAAATCTAAATTACTGACAAAAATCCTAATTTACATAGAATAAAAAAGACTGTATCCAAAATAAAAAAACCACCGTTATACCTAACACTAACTACATCCCCCATTAAAACAAAACTACCCACCAATCGACCCACCAACCCCAAAAACTAAACCCTATCACTAAATAGAAATTACAAGAGGGCCTTTTGTAAGGCATTGCCCTAAAGTCAATACAACTCTTTTACATTTCCAAAAAATGGCAATAAAGACTAACTAAAAAAACTATTCTGATAATTTAAAAATTACCCAAAAAAGCCCTAACTAAACCCTGAGTTTTACCATGTGAAAATCCAGCTCCTCTTCATCCACGCCAGAGCCCTCTTCAACCCGGGTCCAGCGATTGGAGGCCCATCTTCGCAGAGGTGGACTTTGGCAGCCTCTTCCACCAGTGCAATATGTTCGAAACAGCGAAGTGAAGGTTGTGAGGAGGGTAGAAGCCATGTTGTCTCACAAGCTACATTGCCTGAGGTTGTTAGCGAAGGAGTAGTGCAACTTAGGCCGCACCAGCAATATTATTATTATAATAATATTTTTAGTTTCAGTGCACGCACTTCCTGCGCCATGTAGGCACACTTTAAATAGCCCAACCCTCCTCCTCCTAGCAGGGATGTCGGCAATGCTAGTGGTGATGTCCCGGTCCCATTGACATCTATGGGAGAGACATTGCCGTTACTACTTGGTCATGCCCATTTCTTTATAAATGTCAATGTTTTGAACATCAGGGCCAAAGTATGAATTTATCTTAGGCCTCACTGAATACAGAAAACTGTATTTATTATTCTATCAATATTTCCCAGCTTTTTTTTCTGACAATTTAAATGAGTTATTTTTGTTTAAAAATCCTTAAAGGGCTGTCTCTCCTACCTCCCACTCTGTGTTTATTATGCCTCCTGTTTATATAGCTTGTCTATAGCCAGTACTGTAGGATTTACATTTTCAGTATAGTAGTGGTTTTAACAGGCAAATTTCAAATGACAAAATAAAGGTAAATGACCATTTGTAAATAATTTAATTTACTCCATTAAATTGATGATTTGGAAAATATTAAAGGGGATAAAATTTTAAAGCACAATGATACCTGACTATGGGCTAGAGATCACCAGTGGAAAGGTACTTTACGCTCCCGCCTGTGCATTAATTACGCCAGACTTAAGCTTTTTTCTGCGCATTGGGTAGCTTTATAAATAATAATAAGTAATAAAGGCCAGGGCTATGTAAAAATAAAATAAAATACATCTTTCATGCTTCATATTAATACATTGATAATTATAATTCAAACATTTTAGTGGCTAACATTCTTGGATATGACCTTCCTATTTGTTTTAAATAATTGAATATAAATAAGCAAACAAAAACTGATTTATTATAAAAAATATGCATATACTTAAAACAGAATAAATTAATTGATACAAAAGAAGAAATAACTTGCTTATGAACTCTAAACTCTGAAGTCATTGACATCAACTTGATTGGTTTTCATTTACATTGCTGAAACTGTAATGCTTTTTATCTTATGTTCTAA
Source organism: Bombina bombina (assembly GCF_027579735.1). Classification (NCBI taxonomy): domain Eukaryota; kingdom Metazoa; phylum Chordata; class Amphibia; order Anura; family Bombinatoridae; genus Bombina; species Bombina bombina. Next base: position 511,714,613 of record NC_069499.1, on the reverse strand, counting down.
GAGGATACTGAACAAAGGATAAAATACTAATCTGTCAATCAGGGTAGAGTTACAATAGTCAGATTAATGTGCCATGCCACATTTACATAACCAGTTCCAGGCACATGAAGATACGCAAATTTATAGAGGTTGCATGCATCATTTCCTGTCTTCACCATCTGCACTTTCCTTTTTTCAAACACAAGTATTACATTGGTATATATCTCTTGTTGCATCTTATTTACTTTTCCTAATGCTGCTAGTCTACACTATCTATCTCCTTTTTTTTCTTTTTATTTCTTTTCCATTTTTTAAATTATACCATGCTATGACCTCTGAAATAGGGCACCCTAACTCTTTTAAAACGAGATACTATGTTTCTTTTCAACACTGCTTCTCATTCTTTAAAACTATCTAATGCTGCACTGAAAACATCATTAGGCATTTCTGCTTGCAGTGCATAATTTATAATTAGTGTCCCCAGAATAAAGGGCCTGGGCTACAGAGCTGCATTCCTACAATTTTGCCTTCTGTGACCCAGGTGGAAAGGTTAAGTGTCTGTGCTAGCCTATTCCTACTTTTAACTTGATAATACACCACTGTGCTCCCATTACACATTTATATTGTTAGCAATTTCTAAAAATTGGACTGTTTACTTATTCATTTATAAAAATGCAAAAATGAGAAAAGAATACAGTAAGCTACAATATTAATACAAAGACAATTCTGAACATTAGTTGTAAATTATAACATGATCATCTATGGAGACAATTTGTAAGATATTTACAAATGAAATGTCTTATAGATATGTTGAGATTCCAAAGGCATTTAACATTCTGAAGTAGTTATAGTTTAAGGTCTTTTTTAGTTTTGTGCCACTACTTAGAACAATGAAGATCTGTTGTCTTTTCATTGATGCAAGTCTTGAACCACGCATCTCAGTCCTGGGTAGGACAGTACTTGTATTATCATTCCACAACAAATAAGAATTTCAGAAAAATACTATAAATGTTACAGCTACAAAGAACAAAGATATAACAAAGAAAGTTCTTGTCATTAGTTCTTGAAAACCTAAAGTCAGTGGTTAGGCAATGACCTCTTACAAAGTCTTTCTTTTTTCCACTTGTGTCTATTTTCAACTATAATGGTTGCTTCAAACATCTTAGACTGTCTATTTATCTATTTTTCTCATAATATGTTCAATACTTTAAATCTAAGTCAATGATTCAAAGATTGGCTATCCCTCTTTGAAGATTTATTTGTAAACAATCTTGGGTTTTGTTCTGTCAATCAAAGCCTGTTCATACACATTAATTAATGATTTGATTATTTACTGTAGATCAGGGAAATTAAGTCATCCAATCATCTCTTATTCTGGATGACGTTTATATACAGTAAATACACTGCAGTATATGTTTTGCAAAGTTAATGTTTATGTGAAATTAAGTAATATGTGTTAATTTATTTAGAATTTGGCTAAATGTGTATTTAAATGTTTATAAAAAAAAAATTTTGGAAAGTATTTTTTTATTGAGGTTTTTGTATGGTACATCAAAAAGAAGAGTTCAAAGTTTGTCACATATAAAATAAATGAATATACATTAGTGTTTCAGGCAAAACATTGTTAAAGCTCACAGGTATATGTGTGTTTTGTGCATAACAGTATAATGGTCAAATAATAGACAGTTATGCAATTGAATATATATCGCTCACAAACTGCGTTAATCTCTATTACATTAGAAGCGACAAAGCAACAGTGCCAACCTGTATATGAAGAGTATTAAGTTAGACATTCTTTATAACAATAGATGTCTGAAACATAAGTAACAATAGAAAAGGAAACTAGACAAACATAGATGAAACCTCGTTTTTCTTTTAAGACAAGAATGTAAAGAAACTACTGCGTCGGCCAGTCTTGGACCAGTTTTATCATGAATGTTATGGCAAATGGTATTTACTTAGGGCAAATATATGAGCATACAGGTGTATGATAAGCTGGATATTATATAAAATATTAGGGGAAGGGGTACAGCAGACAAGAGCCGCTTGTGTCATAGGGGGGGAGGGGAGGAGGGCGTGTCCTAGTTCCAAAATGGATATTTTCCAGTAAGTAGAATGACCAGAGCTAGATCCGGGTATATAGATATCTCAAACCTTATTATGTTTAATAAAGGTATGCCAATGCATACGAAGATCAGTGCTTATGTCTCACAAGAGTTACGCTAGTGTACCTGTATTCTCTTTAGTTATGGCATATGTGAAGCAGTTAACTCCCTGCACATAAACCTAGGCTTAAAGAGGATTGAAAGAGTCATAAGCTAATATTCACATTATGAAATATGTAACATCAATATGTAGTGATCAAAATTATAGCCTGTTGGTAACAGCCATAGGAGCATGTGTAGAAGGACATAGTAGTAGATAAGCTGAACAATATAATACTGTTAGTCTTCTCTAGGCTACGTACAGGTCATATAGTAAAAATTTAAACACCGAAGCTAGCTCTCTTATAAATAAAGTGAGTTATTTAGGGATATTGCAGTATCCATTGTGTAGGTATGTTGTGGTAGACGTTATGCATATCTATATACGCCCTGAAATCGGATCATGCTGACATTAAATTAAATCAAATGGCCTCGCACACAAAGTGATGTGGTGAGCACTATCATAACGCACTGGAGGAGGGCTACTAAGGTGTGCATATTTAGGTGTTTTAGCTATAAATCCAATGTGACTGCGATGCTAGGGTCCTGGAGTATAGTAATTTATTGGTTAAACAATGTGCCATTAAAAAATTAGCAAGTGAGTACTTGCCCAGGGACATGATGTCTCCTTCGGTTCCACGGTCTCGGCCGCTGACCAAGGAACTAAAATTAGCTTAGGTGATAATAACCAAAGTGAGCACTAATAAAACAAAAAATATTACCAGCCCAACTGCTCAAGGTGGATAATTACAAGCTGTGGGATCGATGCTGTGATAGGCAATATGCCAACTCTAGTAACAATATTACCTCTTAAAATAAATGCTACAGCCACCTGTAAAACAAGGTACACAAAATGGTAATTCTTTAAATATTGGGAAAAATTAGCAACGTAATACTTTGAACCACTTAACTTGAAGCTTAATGGCACCTGAGCAAGCATATACATGAAAACATATAATGTTATTTAGTTATAACCCCTACAGCACATATTACACCCGGCTTGTATCGGAGGTGGTTAGAGTTCCTCCATAGTCCTTAAATGTATGTCCCCAGTGTTCTTGGATAATAAAAGAAAACAGAAAAAAAACACAAAAGAGAAAAGAGAATGAAGCTACTGTTTAACCGACTCCAGAAATCACCTTGACACAATACAATTTATTCTTTAGGGAAGTTGGAGCACATGTTATCCGCTTGTTGGGGAGGAATAGGTCACATTAACAACCCCAGACATCTCCTGCTCTTCCTCTTTTAGGGCCTAATATTCAAAAGCTCGCCAGCAAAAGCTCGCCAATTTTTTTTTATTTTTTTTTTAGACCTTATATTGTAATGTAGGTGTCTCTCCCTAACATTCAAAACTCTGCATAATGAAATAAATATATTTCAAATAAAAATGTAGGTGTCTAACATTTTTTAGTGACCTCTCCATACTCACGATATGACTAAGATCAATCTCACCTGAGCAGCGAACTTTTAAATATCAGGCCCAATGAGCAATTCTTAAAACTTCACAGAGCAGCAATTGTATTAAAATACCATTATCCTCTTTGTCATTTCAATTTTTACTTATTAATAATATATGAGTATCTGCAGTATAAGGCACATCAATAAAGACAAATAAATAAATCTAGGTTTCAGCATGTGAGGAAATTGGCCACTTTTTGATTGTGATACAGGACCCACACTTTTGGCCTGGAACCCTCCCATTTCAGGGTTGGGTTCCTTATGTTATGGCTAGTGGCATTTATTTGTGTTGAAAAGAAGGGCCAGAGTGAAACCATTAGAGATTGCAGGAAAACTATTTTATTTCACTTTTCATGTGTTGATTATAAATATTAATAATCTATACTATAATCGCGTTTGCAACACATCCGTTGATATTGCCAGTTGCGCACACATCCTCAAAGGAATCTTGGCTGCGCGAGGCAGCCAAAAGAATGTTGGCTGTGCGTGCAGCCAAAAGAATCCACCTAGATGCAACTTTCTAATTTACTCCTATTATCAATTTTTTTTCGTTTTCTTGCTATCTTTATTTTAAAACCAGGAATGTAAATCTTAGCAGCCAGCCTATTTTAGATTCAGCACCATGGATAGCGCTTGCTTATTGGAGACTTACATTTACCCACCAATAAGCAAGCATAACCCAGGTTCTCAACCAAAAATGGGCCAGCTCCTATGCATCCCATTCCTGCTTTTTAAATAAAGATAGCAAGAGAATGAAGACATATTGATAATAGCAGTAAATTAGAAAGTTGCTTAAAATTGCATGCTCTATCTGAATAATGAAAGAAAAAAAATGGGTTTAGTGTCCCTTTAATCAATAGAGCAAGACTATATTCTATGGCCTCTAGTTATCAAAGTCCGCCAGACTTCGCTGAATACGGCGAGCAATACGCTCGCCGTATTCAGCATTGCACCAGCAGCTCACAAGAGCTGCTGGTGCAATGCCAGCCCCTGCTGACTCGTGGCCAATCGGCCGCCAGCAGGGGGGTGTCAATCAACCCGATCGTACTAGATCGAGTTGATTGCGGCGATGCTCAGAGCAGGCGGACAGGTTATGGAGCAGCGGTCTTTGTGACCGCTGCTTCATAACTGCTGTTTCTGGGGAGCCTGCAGGCTCGCCAGAAACACGGGGCATCAAGCTCCATACGGAGCTTGATACATATGCCACAATATAACCAACTTTCCATACAATTTCTAATATATATTATAGCAACTTCAAATGAAGTTATAAGTATAAAATACATAATCTCTCTTTAACTTAATGGTCAAATTATTTAATGCTAAATATGATTATTATTATCTAGAATAAACTGGTCTATGCAATGTTAAATTATAAATACAAGATACACTTTAATCTTCAGCTATTTCACTATTTCTATAAAGAATTTCTAGCTAAAGTCTATTAAAAATATCTAAAACAAACGCTATACGTTACAAGTTAACCACTTTGAGAGTTTGCACCTATATTGTCCTGGGAAATGAATTTACAACTCAAGATGAATATAAAACATACAAAATTAAACAGTATATTAACTGTAATACCAAGTTTGTGATATATTTATTGACCTGTAAAGGCTGTGGGAAAAAGTATGTAGGTCACACGACCAGATTTCTTAAGGATAATTTTTTGGAGCACTTGTGTGCGATAGAGAATCCGGAATCAACCACGCCCATAGCCATACACTTCCATAAATATCATGCATTCAATAGTTCTTTGCTATCAGTGCAGGGCATAGAGAATGTCCAGAGGCACCCCAGAGGGGGCAATATGATTAAAATACTGAAACAACAGAAGGTATTCTTGATTTTCCAGTTGGGAACCAGGGTACCATTGGATTGAACAGTGAATGGGATGTTAAATTGTTTGTAGATTGATACAAGTCATGTAAAATTCTTTCAATATATGTAACAGTTCACATCATGTGCAATAAATGTGTGTAATCATAATGCATTATTATGGGTATCTCACACTCTGTTTTTGATTTCGGTTTAGATTTTACTTATTTAAAGAAGTCGATACTAAGTTCTAGATCCACTTATTCAACTATGTAATAGTATTCAATGAATGTTTATATGTCCCTATTGGGTTGAACTTTGGTAAATTTATACATATGCGTAATCACTAAGGTACATTTAATGTAGAAATATAATATTCATGATGTGTAATTTTGAAAGTGATATGTTTTCTATATGTATTATCATATGCATTTTCAATATGAGCGGCATGAAATAGGTACGGATACTAGCAATAATGTTTTGCATGGTATACATGGAGTTTCAGCTCCAGATATTCTTCACTGTCATACAATGGAATATTGGCACAATTTTGGAAGTGAAGTGAGCACAATATCTCTTTTCCAAAAGAGGGTTCCAGCATAGGATTGTCTTACAAAGACTGTATGTTCCAGGAAACAGTTCAGTCAGTAAGTCAGCAAAAAGAGTCCCTTCACTTCCTGTGCAAAGAGTTTTTATCTGTGACAAACTCCACCTCCATTTCTGAATCATTCAATAGAAGAAATCTGGGTGTGATCTTATCTCTCATTGAATATTCACTTATCTGTATCTGGCAATTAATTAACCAATCAAGCACCTCTGGCTGCATTACTTGGAATGACCACCGGGGGGGGGGGGCAACTAGAATTGGAATGTAGTTTTATTAGTAAATTACTTAAACTACAGACATATATATTTCGTTAATATATTTTTTATAAAGTGTCTATTTAAATACATCTATGATTTCATAGTTCTACTAAAATATACTGAGTATGTATTTTAAGACTACACATGGGTATAATTTGATATCTGTCAATATATATATATGTATATATATATATATATATATATATATATATATATATATATAAAATACAAATATTCCTATCTAATTTATGCTCTTTGACAATCCTCTCTCTATAATATATCTTGAGGGATGTATTATAGAACCATATTTCTATTTGAAGATGAGGGGTATAATAATATGATTTATTTTTTTAGTAGTTATAATATATTAATTATTTGATTGTAATAGAATCATATCATTTAATATTCTTGTAATATTTTTACACTTCCTAGTTATTCCTATTTCGTCAAAGGGGGTCATTACCTATTAGGAATTTTATCAGGGCAGTTAAGTTAGAGATATCTTTCTGAGAAAACTATGCAACAAAAACTCTTTTGAAGTGATCTCCTCTCTGAGACCGTGATCAAAAGGTTCCTTTGAAATGTGACATTTTACAACCTGAACACGTTTCTTCTTTTGTACTCTGAGACCTCAGGTCTGTTATGTGTATCTGGCCACAGCAGGTAGTCTGAAGTTAGGGCCTAACTTCAGAACTTTGACAAATGGATTTGTATTTAGCAATGGTCAAAGCATTTTATATAATTTTAATCTATATTATATATATATATATATGCATAGCCCAATGCCATTTCAACTTTTACATGACAGATGTTAATAGGAAAAAGAGTTTGTGAAAATGCTACACTTGTCCTTGTTTTAGTAGGAGGCTCGCAGGAAACAGAAGTTATGAAGCAGTGACCGCTGCTCCATAACTTGTCCTCTCTCTGTGCAAAGAAAATCACAGACAAGACAAGGGCGCCTCCTCTTATGATACAGTTTGGACAAATGTAAAAAAAGGTGAATACAGATTTTATACTCACAAGTAACGCAGCACTCTGTGCTTATAGAGGCAGACTGGGAGTTCACAGTGTCCCAGTTCACTGACCAAGGCAGTGCAACAAATCACTCCAGGGTAGATTTCAATCAAGCGCAGGCTCTCAGCGAAGAGTTAAAATACCATAGTTTAATGGTGCAGTAAAATACAATATAAAATGTCACAAATGTGACCATAACAATGGATAAACAAGCAACTAGTGATTTGTTGCACTGCCTTGGTCAGTGAACTGGGACACTGTGAACTCCCAGTCTGCCTCTATAAGCACAACAGAGTGCTGCGTTACTTGTGCGTATAAAAACTGTATTCACCGTTTTTTACATTTGTCCAAACTGTATCACACGAGGAGGCGCCCTTGTCTTTGTGATTTTCTTTGCACAGAGAGAGTATTTACCCAGATTGGTTTTGTGACAAGGAGCTGAATTCTTGATCTAAGGGAGAATCTTATATATGTGCTACCCAGGAGGACTAATACACCTCTGAAGTGCCCTCCTAATCTTGGGACTGTCTGAGCATCAATATCATATACAGATAAGAACTTATTAGAGACTTAATACTATTTATTTATTTATTATATATTGTTTTAAGCTGCATTTTCTGTTTATATTGATCTCATCACATCACATTTGATGAGAGTCCATGTCTCATTTTTTTCTGTAATTGTCAAAATTATTTTGCCTTTATACATTATTATCTGATCATTTTATATTATTTTTATAGTGTTTATTGTTTTTACTATACTTCAGTATTATCCTACAGATTGTTGTAATACATCTATATTTATATTAGGCCTTGGTTGTCCTTTTTTTAAAAATTATGTTTTAAAAATTATATATTTCTTCTAGCGCCCCATAGAGTTACGCTTGCATAGTGTAACAGGTATTTCCATAACTTGTCCACCTGCTCTGAGGCGGCGGACAGAAATCAATCTGATCAAATACGATCGGGTTTATTGACACCCCCTGCTATATTGGCTGCAAATCTGCAGGGGTGGCTTTCCACCAGCAATTTACAAGAACTGCTGGTGCAATAATAAATCAATATTTATCAATATGCAGCGATGTGCAGTGGACATGATATGCTTCTTCGTATCATGTCCGCTTGCACATTGTTAAATATGCCCCTCAATGTGATTGCACTGTCTGAATTGTGGTTTGCACTTTGGTTAACACTGCTTCCGAAAATATGGTGTTAATCAAAGCACAAACCTAAAATGTTGCACAAAACACATCAAAAATACAATGGACAATACAGTAACACCAGGGGCGTTTTATGGCCTAGGCCAACAAGGCACAGGTCTAGGGCGGCATATTTGGGAGGGCAGCATATTTGAGGGAGCAGCAAACAATCACATAATGCTTATTTATTTATTTTATGTTAAAATTGCCATCACGTGCAATTTGGTTTTTACACTGATAAGTAGTCATGTTTTCATCGCACTAGCTCTATTTACAAGCAGCCCTGCGATATGTCAGCTGACTTCCCACTGTATATAACATGCATCGGAAAATGTACTTGTTTATTGGGTTGTACGCTATGAAGTAATGCCTCTATTGGTCATGTGACCTGGTGAGGTACGTAATAATGGAAAGTGGAAGTTCTGGCATGCTGCACTTATTTAACAAGCTTCCCACTGCTCAGTGCCCATAAGTGGGATCATAAATCTATGTTATAGGCATGCAGAGAAGCTGTTATCTTAGCCAGGAATGTGCTGTATTAGCAGAGATGATCAACCTGTTGAGGCAGCTAATAACATTGGACGTTCCGGTGGTCTGCAACTAATTAGCAAGCTTCCTCCTGCAAGGAGAGTGACTGCATGCAGGGAGCAGAGGAGAACATAAATCTGTGTTATAGGTATGCAAAAAAAGCTCTTATCTGAGCCAGGAATGTGCTTTATAGAAGAGCTGATAAACCTAGCCATTCAATTATTTGATTTCTATCTCAAACAAGGTCCTCTTCAGTCAGTGTAACTAGTGTATTTCTGTTTTCTGTTTGGTTCTGTGTCTGTGTTTATATGTTTGCCTGTGCTACTTATCTTTCACAATAATTGCTAGTGTGAGATCTGGTTAAAAATAATGAGTCATTTTAGATTAACAATAATTTTCAGTCTGATTTAGAGATGCTTTAATAAATCAGCTTACAAAAGAAAAGAAAAAAAATAGAAAAAAAAATCAACAAACACTAATTATTTTCAAATAAAAACAAAAATAATTTAAATTAAATTAAGATGTTATCAATGTTCTCAGAAAATGTACATTGCAATATACATAGCAAAACAACTTTTCATTACATTCATTTATTTTGCATTTAACTCTTGACAATTAGAGAAACAATGTTCTATAATTTATTTCTGTAAATTTGCTCGTAGTGACTTAAATATATTGGAAATTGTTCCTTGCCATGAAAAATATTTTTTAAAAAAAATGTCATTTTATGCCCTGACCAACAAAATATGGCTATAAAAAAAGGGGGGGGGGAGCAGAATTTTGATTTCCTAGGGCAGCACAAAACCTAAATACGCCACTGAGTAACGCTCAGATTAACACTGTCTGATAAAAATTATAAATACATGTTATTGCATTAAACAGTTATAAGGGGTCAAAGTTATGACATATCAGGTTGTACAACATGTAATGGACTCATTATGGGCCAATACCACACCCATCCATACAAGAAGAAATGGTTTTATCATAAATATTGTTTAACCTGTACCACCACATACATAGTATATCTCCTGCATTGTACCTGTGGCCTTTTCTATGTCGGAAAGACTAACAATGACCTACGTACATGAATGGCAAACCACAGATCACCTATATGAACAACAATACAGAGGGTCTCCTCTGAACAGCCGGTTGCGCAACATTTTTTACAAGCTGAACATATAGTTTCAGATCTCAAGTACACCATTATAGATCATATATCAATCCCTAACAGAGGTGGAGACCGTGGAAATCTCTTACTCCAAAAAGAGTCTAGATGGACCTTTGAATTAGGGACTCTAATTCCTAGGGGACTCAGCACGCTGGCACAGTTACTTATAAAAGGAGAAGAATAGCTATTCACAAAAGGAGTAGAAAAGTTATAATACCAGAAAAGTATAGTTCCAGTTCAAGGATAGTAATTGTAGATACTTAAAAAGTACAAATTAGAGAAGCATATTACCTAGTAATTAAGATCTCTTAGCACAAAAAAAAATAACTTTTAACCTGTAATCTTGCGTTCAGTACCGCTCACGTTAAAAACAAAAAACTGAGCAAAGATTATGGGTTTGCTGAAGCAAAAAAGTTGTGCTCCATATATAATCTAGCCCCAAAAAACTAAATAATTAAGCAAATTTTAAAATCTTGATAAATTGTGAATATGAAGGTTACATTTTTTTGTATCATTATTTTGTATTTTGAATTAGTTTTTTTTTTTTAACTTCTTTAGGTATTTATACTTTTTTTTTGTTCATTAGTTATTATTAATTTTCTCTTTTCTCATTTTCTTTTAATGTTAAAATGAATTAATTCAAATAAAAAAATAGTGTTATCAATGCGTTTATTTCACACCTGATTAGATCCAGTCATAAAACTGGCATCTCATAACAGTTTCTTCTGCAGGGACGGTGCTAGGATTTTTGGCGACACAGGCGAGGATACATTTTGCGCCCACCCCCAAATACATACCATGCCATTGCTGTTTTTTTCAAAATGATACAAAGATGTGTTAAAAAAAAATTAAGATAATTAATTCATCTCTAATTATAAAAAATATAATTCCCATTACCCCATAAAATCATACTGTTAATAAGATTTTTATAACTTGATGAATTTTTCAAATCTAGGATTAAAAAATGTAGAGGCAGCCATGAGTGTGTGTGTATATATATATATATATATATATATATATATATATATATATATATATATATATATACTGTATATTAGGATATCCTGATACTCTTTTACTGGTACTGTAATTGTAGGGATATGGGGCACACTACATATATATATATATATATATATATATATACTATATATACACACATATACTGTATAGACATATAAATATATACACACACACTATATATATATATATATATATATATATATATATATAATATAATATATATATATATATATATATATATATAGTGTGTGTATATATTTATATGTCTATACAGTATATGTGAATATATAATATATATATATATATATATATATATATATATATATATATAGTGTGTGTATATATTTATATGTCTATACAGTATATGTGAATATATAATATATATATATATATATATATATATATATATATATATATATATATATGTATATGTAGTGTGCCCCATATCCCTGCAATTACAGTACCAGTACCAGGGTATCAGGATATCCTAATATACAGTATATATATATATATATACTATATATTTTGAAGTAAACAAAAATCTGTTTTAATGGAACATTTTCAGGGAAATCATCCCCTTCATCAGCATAACAAAATGTGTTAAACATGCATACCTTATATACACACATGTGAAAAAACAAATGACAAATACCTGTGTTTACTCAGTGGAAGCGCCAAACAATCGTGCTGAACTGCAAACTATGCATTCCAAGATGTGTAAACCGGAAGTGTTACAATCGAACGCACTTCCGGTGTGCTTATTCAAAGCAACAAAATAATAACATATATTCGTAATGTGAACAAAAGAATAAACTTTCACTTGGGCTTAACGTGAGCCTTCTGTATATAACAAACTAAGGAATGGCCAGAACATAGCCTATCACACACTTCAACTATTACCATATATATGACCGTGAGTGTACTGGGCTGAAGACGAAAACATGCACACAAACACATTTACAGTTTAAGCATATATCACTTATCTATACATAGATACAAGTACAAGATATAGCCAACTGAATCTTGCTACTTTAGTCACCTTCCCACTATGTGAGCTCAATGCCGCACTCGATACTGACAGTTGCTATGGTGGTTGCTATGGTGACAGACGCTAGCCTGTGCTGTTGTTAGGGGTCACCTTGCATACCAGTGAGGCCTGTCAGCAATAGTATCAAACCTCATTTGTATGCCGATGACACCCAAATCTACTTCTCTGCACCAGACCTATCTACTTCCTTGCTAACCCGTGTCACTAACTGTCTCTCTCACATCTCTAACTGAATGTCCTCTCAATACCTCAAGCTAAATCTCTCCAAAACTGAGCTCCTTATTTTCCCCCCTTCTTCTAAACTCTCCACCCCCAATCTCTCTATAACTGTCGACAACTCCATCATTACCCCTACCCCACACACCCAATATCTCTGGGTCACATTTGACTCAGATCTTTCTTTCACTCCTCACATTCAGTCATTGGCTAAAGCCTGCCGCTTCCACCTTAAAAACATCTCTAAAATTAGACACTTCCTTACACAAGACACAACTAAGATTTTAATCCACTCGTTCATTCTTTCCCACCTCAATTACTGCAACTCTGTCTCCTCTGGTCTCCCCACCTGCCGCCTAGCTCCTTTACAATCCATAATGAACGCCTCTGCCAGACTTATCTTCCTTACACATCGCTCTTCATGTGCTGCACCTCTCTGCCAATCCCTTCACTGGCTTCCTCTTGCCTCTAGGATCAAACATGAAATTCTCATTCTGACATACAAAGCCCTCAACTGCACTGCACCCCCCTATATCTCAGACCTTGTCTCCAGATACTCTCCCTCCAGTCCCCTTCGCTCTGCTCATGACCTCCTACGCTCCTCCTCTCTTGTCACCTCATCACACTCTCGTTTAGAGGACTTCTCCAGACTGGCTCCCATCTTATGGAACTCTCTGCCTCGCTCCACAAGACTCTCTTCTAGTTTTAAAAGCTTCAAGTGCTCCCTAAAGACTCTACTGTTCAGGGATGCATACAACCTATGCTAACCTTTCTTTATACCAGTTCTTCTCCTCCATTGCTATCCCCTGAACCCCCTTAGCATGTAAGCCTAAAAGTCCAGCTGTTTGTAGATCACCTTCTTAAGAGCTGACTACAACAGTGCAACTCTTGGCAGGGCCCTCTACCCATTTGATCCCTATAATTGTTTTGTTGTACTCTGCCTCTGTTTATAGCGCTGCAAAATCTGTTGGCGCTCTACAAATTACCGATAATAATAATAATTATATATATATATATATATATATATATATATACAGGGAGTGCAGAATTATTAGGCAAATGAGTATTTTGACCATATCATCCTCTTTATGCATGTTGTCTTACTCCAAGTTGTATAGGCTCGAAAGCCTACTACCAATTAAGCATATTAGGTGATGTGCATCTCTGTAATGAGAAGGGGTGTGGTCTAATGACATCAACACCCTATATCAGGTGTGCATAATTATTAGGCAACTTCCTTTCCTTTGGCAAAATGGGTCAAAAGAAGGACTTGAAAGGCTCAGAAAAGTCAAAAATAGTGAGATATCTTGCAGAGGGATGCAGCACTCTTAAAATTGCAAAGCTTCTGAAGCGTGATCATCGAACAATCAAGCATTTCATTCAAAATAGTCAGCAGGGTCGCAAGAAGCATGTGGAAAAACCAAGGCGCAAAATAACTGCCCATGAACTGAGAAAAGTCAAGCGTGCAGCTGCCAAGATGCCACTTGCCACCAGTTTGGCCATATTTCAGAGCTGCAACATCACTGGAGTGCCCAAAAGCACAAGGTGTGCAATACTCAGAGACATGGCCAAGGTAAGAAAGGCTGAAAGACGACCACCACTGAACAAGACACACAAGCTGAAACGTCAAGACTGGGCCAAGAAATATCTCAAGACTAATTTTTCTAAGGTTTTATGGACTGATAAAATGAGAGTGAGTCTTGATGGGCCAGATGGATGGGCCCGTGGCTGGATTGGTAAAGGGCAGAGAGCTCCAGTCCGACTCAGACGCCAGCAAGGTGGAGGTGGAGTACTGGTTTGGGCTGGTATCATCAAAGATGAGCTTGTGGGGCCTTTTCGGGTTGAGGATGGAGTCAAGCTCAACTCCCAGTCCTACTGCCAGTTTCTGGAAGACACCTTCTTCAAGCAGTGGTACAGGAAGAAGTCTGCATCCTTCAAGAAAAACATGATTTTCATGCAGGACAATGCTCCATCACACGCGTCCAAGTACTCCACAGCGTGGCTGTCAAGAAAGGGTATAAAAGAAGAAAATCTAATGACATGGCCTCCTTGTTCACCTGATCTGAACCCCATTGAGAACCTGTGGTCCATCATCAAATGTGAGATTTACAAGGAGGGAAAACAGTACACCTCTCTGAACAGTGTCTGGGAGGCTGTGGTTGCTGCTGCACGCAATCTTGATGGTGAACAGATCAAAACACTGACAGAATCCATGGATGGCAGGCTTTTGAGTGTCCTTGCAAAGAAAGGTGGCTATATTGGTCGCTGATTTGTTTTTGTTTTGTTTTTGAATGTCAGAAATGTATATTTGTGAATGTTGAGATGTTATATTGGTTTCACTGGTAAAAATAAATAATTGAAATGGGTATATATTTGTTTTTTGTTAAGTTGCCTAATAATTATGCACAGTAATAGTCACCTGCACACACAGATATCCCCCTAAAATAGCTAAAACTAAAAACAAACTATAAACTACTTCCAAAAATATTCAGCTTTGATATTAATGAGTTTTTTGGGTTCATTGAGAACATGGTTGTTGTTCAATAATAAAATTAATCCTCAAAAATACAACTTGCCTAATAATTCTGCACTCTCTGTATATACATATATATATATATATATACACTATAGTATATATATATATATATATATATATATATACTATTTACAGTTAATTCCAGGAATATGGAACACATATCAGAACGGGGTGACATGCGCTATCGTGAAGCCCCCAATTACTGGACTGTACTGTACACACACTGTCTGTCTGCTCTGTTTAACAGACAGCGAAAGCCGGCTGGGATGGAAGAGAGATGAGTGGTGGTGGGGGACAGAGCACCGCGCGCATTAGGGTGGAGGAGGATCTTATACCGGCACTGACTGCTGGCACCTTAGAGGGAAATGTTGCTGCTGGGCTGGCCGTCCTACTAAGTGGCGGATCTCCAGGGTCAGGTGGCCGCAAATGGTTACCTTTGAGACCTTTGGTCAACCTTTGAGACCCTAGAAGTTCCGCCACTGTTAAAATGATAAAAACAAAAAGGCGGTTGCCTAGCTTGCCTTATGGAAGTGCCAAGCCTTTTATTCTGGTACCAAAGGCTCATTTACGTACTGAGGAGGAAGTGTTCCGTTAACTCTAACTTGTGCACTTCCATTAACCCCTTAATGACCGAGAACGTGCAGGGTATGTCCTCCAAAGAAATACCCTTAAAGACAGAGAACGTACCCTGCATGTCCTCAGTCTCTGAAAGTGGTGGAAACGATCCTTATCGCTTCCAGCCACTTTCCGGTTATTGCAGTGATGCCTCAATATCGAGGCATCCTGCAATAACATTTTTTAGCAGTCCAATGCAGAGAGAGCCACTCTGTGGCCCTCTCTGCATTGGCCATCGATAGCCGCAATCGTTGGTGGTTGTGAATCGGCGTGGGAGGCAGGTGGGCGGCCATCAATGCCTTCTTTGATCCAGAGGGGGGCGGGATTGTGTACAAAGTACCCGAGGGGGGGGGGGGCGGACGTGTGCACGGGTAGGGAGTGGGTGGGAACCGCTACACTGCAGAAAATTAGTGAAGAAAAAGTGGCAGAGAGGGGGAAATAAAATTAAAATAGAAATGATCTAAGGTATCTGGGAGGGGTTGTGGGGTTGGTCTTTGGGGGGGCAAGCTACACTACAGAAAAAAAATAATATATGTCTTTCATGTAATTGGCAAGAGTCCATGAGCTAGTGACGTATGGGATATACAATCCTACCAGGAGGGGCAAAAGTTTCTCAAACCTCAAAATGCCTATAAATACACCCCCCACCACACCCACAATTCAGTTTTACAAATGTTGCCTCCTATGGAGGTGGTGAAGTAAGTTTGTACTAGATTTCTACGTTGATATGCGCTTCTCAGCTTTTTTGAAGCCCGGTTCCTCTCAGAGTGCAGTGAATGACAGAGGGATGTGAAGGGAGTATTACCTATTGAATACAATGGTCATCCTAATGGGGATCTATTTCATAGGTTCTCTGTTATCGGTCATAGAGATTCATCTGCTACTTCCCTTTTCAGATTGAAGATATAATCTTATATACCATTACCTCTGCTGATTCTCGTTTCAGTCCTGGTTTGGCTATCTACTTTATGTAGATGAGTGTCTTTTGGTAAGTATGTTTCCTTTATTTAAGACACTCTCAGCTATGGTTTGGCACTTTATATTTAAAGTTCTAAATATATGTTTGTACTTATATTTCCCATGATTCAGGTTTATCAGTATATTTCATTTTTGCAGACTGTCAGTTTCATATTTGGGAAATGCATATAAAAAAAAAATTCTTACCTAAAGTTTTCAAATTTACTCTCTTTTCAAAATTGCGGGCTGTTAGGCTCGCGGGAGCGCAAAATGCTATAATTTATTGCGTCATTCTTGGTGTGAGATTTTTTGGGCCCGAGAATTGCGTTTGTTGACGTAATTTCGTCATTTCCAGTGTCTTAGTTGGCGCCGAGTTTTTTCACGTAGTTGCATCATCTATGACGCTCATGTTTGTTGCAGACGTTCTTGGCGCCAAAAAACATTTTGTCAGTTAGGCGTCATACTTGGCGCCAAACTTTTTGACATTATTTAAGACTTCATTTCTTTTTGCTTCTGGTTTCCAGAGGCTTATTTTGTTTTGCATTTATTTCCCATTACTGAAACTGTCATATAAGGAAATTGATCATTTTGCTTTATATGTTATTTTTTCTCTTACATATTGCAACGTAAGATGTCTCAAACTGACCCTGTTTCAGAATCTACTACTGGAATCCTGCTGCCTGATGCCGGTTCTACCAAAGCTTATTTTGTTGTAAACTTGTGGTAACTGTTCCTCCTGCTGTAATGTTGTGTTTTGTGATAGTTGTCATGACAAACTTTTACATGCAGACAATATTTCCATTAGTAGTAGTCCATTACCTGTTGCTGGTCCTTCAACATCTAATGCTCAGGATATTCCTGTTAATGTGAGAGAATTTGTTTCTAATTTCATTCAGAAGGCTTTGTCTGTCATACCGCCTTCTAATAAACATAAAAGTTATTTTAAAACTTCTCATAAGATTGATGAATTTTTAAATGACCGACAACATTCTGATTTATCTATCTCTGATGAGGATCTATCTGGTTCAAAAGATTCTGCCTCAGATATTGACACTGACGAATATTCATATTTGTTTAAAATGGAGTATATTCGTTCCTTATTAAAGGAGGTGTTGATTGCATTAGATATGGAGGAGACTAGTCCTCTTGATATTAAAACTAATAAACGTTTAAATTTGGTTTTTAAACCTCATGTGGTTATTCCTGAGGTTTTTCCAGTTCCTGATAATATTTCAGATGTGATTTCTATGGAATGGAATAGACTGGGTACTTTGTTTACTCCTTCTTCAAGGTTTAAGAAATTGTATCCTTTGCCGTCTGATAGATTGGAGTTTTGGGAAAAGATCTCCAAAGTTGATGGGGCCATCTCTACTCTTGCAAAGCGTACTACTATTCCTACGGAAGATAGTACTTCTTTTAAAGATCCTTTAGATAGGAAACTTGAATCTTATCTAAGGAATGCTTATTTATGTTCAGGTCATCTTCTTAGGCCTGCTATTTCTTTAGCTGATGTTGCAGCTGCTTCAACTTTTTGGTTGGAAACCTTAGCGCAACAAGTACCAGATCATAATGTGTATAGCATTGTTAAGTTAATTCAACATACTAATAATTTCATTTGTGATGCCATTTTTTATATCATTAGAATTGATGTTAGATATATGTCTTTAGCTATTTTAGCTAGAAGAGCTTTATGGCTTAAATCTTGGAATGCTGATATGACTTCTAAATCAAAGTTGCTATTTCTCTCTTTCCAAGGTAATAAATTATTTGGTTCTCAGTTGGATTTGATTGTTTCAACTGTCACTGGTAGTGATGTCCCGAATAGTTCGCCGGCGAATAGTTCCCAGCGAACATAGCTTGTTCGCGTTCACCGCGGCAGGCGAACATATGCGATGTTCGATCCGCCCCCTATTCATCATCATTGAGTAAACTTTGACCCTGTACCTCACAGTCAGCAGACACATTCCAGCCAATCAGCAGCAGACCCTCCCTCCCAGACCCTCCCACCTCCTGGACAGCATCTATTTTAGATTCATTCGGAAGCTGCATTCTTAGTGAGAGGGGGGACAGTGTAGCTGCTGCTGATTTAATAGGGAAATCGATAGCTAGGCTAGTGTATTCAGTGTCCACTACAGTCCTGAAGGACTCATCTGATCTCTGCTGTAAGGACAGCACCCAAAAAAGGCTTTTTTAGGGCTAGAACATCAGTCTGCTTTTATTTTTTTCCTGTGTAATCTAATTGCAGTTGCCTGCCTGCCAGCGTGTGTGTCAGGCTCACAGCGTATACTGTGCCCACTTGCCCAGTGCCACCACTCATATCTGTTGTAACAGTAGTGTACATTTAAAAAACAACAACACTTTTTTGACTGTGAAATAATAGCAGTCAGTTTCCTTCACACGTGTGCGTTTCAGTGCCTGCCAGGGCACAGTGTCACACCAGTGCAACTCATATCTGGAGTAACAGTAGTGTACATTTAAAAAAAAACAACACTTTTTTAACTGTGAAATAATAGCAGTCAGTTTCCTTCACACGTGTGCATTTCAGTGCCTGCCAGGGCACAGTGTCACACCAGTGCAACTCATATCTGGTGTAACAGTAGTGTACATTTAAAAAAAAAACACTTTTTTAACTGTGAAATAATAGCAGTCAGTTTCCTTCACACGTGTGCGTTTCAGTGCCTGCCAGGGCACAGTGTCACACCAGTGCAACTCATATCTGGTGTAACAGTAGTGTACATTTAAAATAAACAACACTTTTTTGACTGTGAAATAATAGCAGTCAGTTTCCTTCACACGTGTGCGTTTCAGTGCCTGCCAGGGCACAGTGTCACACCAGTGCAACTCATATCTGGTGTAACAGTAGTGTAGATTTAAAAAAAAAAACACTTTTTTGACTGTGAAATAATAGCAGTCAGTTTCCTTCACACGTGTGCGTTTCAGTGCCTGCCAGGGCACAGTGTCACACCAGTGCAACTCATATCTGGTGTAACAGTAGTGTACATTTAAAAAAAACAACACTTTTTTGACTGTGAAATAATAGCAGTCAGTTTCCTTCACACGTGTGCATTTCAGTGCCTGCCAGGGCACAGTGTCACACCAGTGCAACTCATATCTGGTGTAACAGTAGTGTACATTTAAAAAAAACAACACTTTTTTGACTGTGAAATAATAGCAGTCAGTTTCCTTCATGCGTGTGCGTTTCAGGGCCTGCCAGGGCACAGTGTCACACCAGTGCAACTCATATCTGGTGTAACAATAGTGTACATTTAAAAAAAAAATTTTTTTGACTGTAATAGATTGAATAGCAGTTAGTTGTCTGCAAGCGTGTGTGTCAGGCCTACAGCGTCTACTCTGCCAACTTCTGCCAGTGCACAGTAGCTTGCACGCATAGTACCACTAATCAGTGTTGCTGTGATTCCCTTTGGCCCTAGAATAATGCCCAGTGTTAAGAGGCCACGTACCCTGAACTCGAAAAGTTCTGAGGACATAGTTGACTGGCTAACACAGGACACCCAATCTTCTACAGATTCCGCTCGGAACCTTGACGCACCATCCTCCTCCAGCTTAGCTTCGGGCACCTCTCAATTTACCACTTGCCCGCCTGCCGCCACCACCAACACTAGCACCACAGCCGCTTCACTTGATCTGTCAGTGGAGTTATTTACACATCAGTTTGAAGAAATGATTGATGCGCAACCATTATTGCCAGAGGATGTAGATAACAGGGATATATCTGAGTCAGGCAGCATTACACACATGGACGTACGGTGTGATGATGATGTTGTACCCGCTGCTGCTTCCTTTGCTGAATTGTCAGATACAAGTGAAGCGGTTGATGATGACGATGCTTCCGTGGATGTCACGTGGGTGCCCGCTAGAAGAGAAGAAGAAGAGGGGGAAAGTTCAGATGGGGAGACAGAGAGGAGGAGACGAGTTGGAAGCAGGGGGAGGTTGTCACAAAGAGCTAGTGGCACAGTCAGAAAGCATGCATCGGCACCCGGGGTCAGCCAGACAGCACGCCAATCAACGCATGCTGTTGCCACCACCAGAATGCCGTCATTGCAGAGCTCAGCAGTGTGGCATTTTTTTTGTGTGTCTGACAACAGCGATGCCATTTGCAACTTGTGACAAAAGAAACTGAGTTGTGGGAAGTCCAACACCCACCTAGGTACAACTGCTTTGCGAAGGCACATGGTCGCACATCACAAACGCCTATGGGATCAATACATGAGTACAAGCAGCACACAAACTCAAAGCCGCCATCCTCCTCCTGGTCCAGCATCTTCAGCCACGTCAACCACTGCTGTCCTCCTTGCCCCCTCTCAACCATCCGCCACTCTGTCTCTTGCCTTGAGCAGTTCCTGCTCATCTGCCCACAGTCAGGTGTCTGTTAAGGACATGTTTGAGCGTAAGAAGCCAATGTCACAAAGTCACCCCCTTGCCCGGCATCTGACAGCTGGCTTGTCTGAACTCTTAGCCCGCCAGCTTTTACCATACAAGCTGGTGGAGTCTGAGGCGTTTCAAAAATGTGTAGCTATTGGGACACTGCAGTGGAAGGTACCTGGACAAAATTTCTTTGCACAAAAGGCAATCCCCAACCTGTACTCGATTGTGCGAAAGGAAGTAATGGCATGTCTGGCACACAGTGTTGGGGCAGGGGTCCATCTGACCACTGATACCTGGTCTGCAAAGCATGGTCAGGGCAGGTATATCACCTACACTGCGCATTGGGTAAACCTGCTGACGGCTACCAAGCATGGAATGCGTGGCTCTGCAGAGGAGTTGGTGACACCGCCACGACTTGGAGGCAGGCCTGCTGCCACCTCCTCTACTCCTCCTACTCCCTCCTCTTCCATAACCTCCTTGGCTGAGTCCTCTTCTGCTGCTGCATCTTGCTCCACATCAACGGCACCCCCCAGCTCCCCAGGTACTATTCCACATCCCGGATACGGCAGTGTCACGCCGTCTTGGGGTTGACTTGCCTGAAAGCAGATAGTCCCACCGGACCAACACTCCAATCCACCCTGAACGCACAGGTGGATCAGTGGCTGACAAAGAAATTTGTTGGCGGCATTGAATTTGGGCAAGTTGACACATGTGCTGTGCATGGCACATGTGTGTAATCTGATCGTACAACGCTTTGTGCATAAGTAACCAGGCTTACAGGTCGTCCTGAAGCAGGCCAGGAAGGTGTGTGGCCATTTCAGGCGTTCCTACACGGCCATGGCTCACTTTTCAGATATCCAGCAGTGAAACAACATGGCAGTGAGGTGCTTGATTTGCAACAGCCCGACACGTTGGAATTCAACACTCCTATTGTTCGACCGCCTGCTCCAACAAGAAAAAGCCATTAACGACTATTTGTATGACCAGGGTGCTAAGACAGCCTCTGCGGAGCTGGGAATTTTTTTGCCACATTACTGGACGCTCATGCGCAATGCCTGTAGGCTCATGCATCCTTTTGAGGAGGTGACAAACCTAGTCAGTCGCACCGAAGGCACCATCAGCGACATCATACCATTTGTTTTCTTCCTGGAGCGTGCCCTGCGAAGAGTGCTGGATCAGGCCGTAGATGAGCGTGAAGAGGAAGAGTTGTGGTCACCATCACCACCAGAACCAGCCTTATCAGCATTGCTTGCTGGACCTGCGGCAACGCTGGAAGAGGATTGTGAGGAAGAAGAGTCAGAGGAGGAATTTGGCTTTGAAGAGGAGGAGGAAGACCAACCACAACAGGCATCCCAGGGTGCTCGTTATCACCTATCTGGTACCCATGGTGTTGTACGTGGCTGGGGGGAAGAACATACCTTCAGTGAGATCACTGAGGACAAGGAACGGGACATGAGTAGCTCGGCATCCAACTTTGTGCAAATGGGGTCTTTCATGCTGTCGTGCCTGTTGAGGGACCCTTGTATAAAAAGGCTGAAGGAGAACGACCTGTACTGGGTGTCCACGCTACTAGATATAGGGGACGTAACAGGGATTAAACTGATAAGAAAAGAACTACTTATCACACCACTCCTATCTGGTGGCACATTAGATTGCATGCACAGTGCCCCAAATTTTAAGTAGGAGTACTGACCAAGCATCTTTTTCCATCTCCCGGTTCCTAAAATCCATGCCATATACACGTCCCCTGATAGGGGACGTAACAGGGATTAAACTGATAAGAATAGTACTACTTAACACACCAGTCCTATCTGGTGGCACATTAGATTGCACACGCAGTGCCCCAAATTTGAAGTAGGAGGACCGACCAAGCATTTTTTTCCATCTCCCGGTTCCCAAAATCGATGCCATATACACGTCCCCTGATAGGGGACGTAACAGGGATTAAACTGATAAGAATAGTACTACTTAACACACCACTCCTATCTGGGGGCACATTAGATTGCATGCAGTGCCCCAAATTTGAAGTAGGAGGACCGACCAAGCATCTTTTTCCATCTCCCGGTTCCTAAAATCGATGCCATATACACGTCCCTTGATAGGGGACATAATAGGGATTAAACTGATAGGAATAATACTACTTAACACACCTTATACTAACGCAGAGAGAGGCAATGCAGAGAGAGGAGTCTGAAGAAGAGGATTCAGAGGAGGAAGGTGGCTTTGAGGAGGTGGAAGACCAAACACAGCAGGCGTCCCAGGGGGCTTGTTGTCACCTTTCGGGGACCCTTGGTGTTGTAAGTGGCTGGGTGGAGGAAGAGACCTTCAATTACATCAGTGAGGACAAGGAATAGGACATGGCTAGCTTGGTATCCATTCTTGTGCAAATGGGGAGTTTGCGGTTGTGCAAATGGACTGTTTGCGGTTGTTTGCGGTGAGTTAAACGGGGAGTTTGGTCTGTCACTGTGAAGCGGGCGTAACTCTTACGCTACCTGATCGATACAACATCATACCTTATGTTTTAAAGCACGATATTCCAAACAATTTAGGAATGTTAGGTGATTTATACCCTTTATGAATTAAAACCAGTCTCTGCATCAACTATGTAATTTTCCATGGGAGTTTTGCCATGGATCCCCCTCCGGCATGCCACAGTCCAGGTGTTAGTCCCCTTAAAACAACTTTTCCATCACTATTGTGGCCACAAAGAGTCCCTGTGGATTTTAAAATTCGCCTGCCTATTGAAGTCTATGGCGGTCCGCCCGGTTCGCCGGTTCGCGAACATTTGCGGAAATTGCCGTTCGCGAACAGAAAATTTTATGTTCGCGACATCACTAGTCACTGGGTGGAAGGGAGCTTTTTTGCCTCAGGATAAAAAATCTAAGGGTAAATTTAAGGCTGCTAACCGTTTTCGTTCCTTTCAACAAAATAAGGAACAGAAACCTGACCCTTCCCCTAAGGGAACGGTTTATAATTGGAAGCCTTCTTCAGTCTGGAATAAATCCAAGCCATTTAAAAGATCAAAATCAGCCCCCAAGTCCGCATGAAGGTGCGGCCCTAATTTCAGCTGGTAGGGGGGAGACTAAGATTTTTCAAGGATGTTTGGATCAATTCAGTCCAAAATCATTGGATTTAGAACATTGTCTCTCAGGGGTACAGAATAGGTTTCAAACTAAGGCCACCTATGAGAAGTTTCTTTCTCTCACACATTCCAGTGAACCCAGAAAAAGCTCAGGCTTTCCTGAAGTGTGTTTCCGACCTGGAGTTGTCTGGAGTAATTGTGCCAGTTCCTTTTCAGGAACGGGGGTCTGGGGTTTTATTCAAATCTGTTCATTGTCCCAAAGAAGGAGAATTCTTTCAGACCAGTTCTGGATCTAAAAATTTTGAATCGTTATGTAAGAATACCAACATTCAAGATGGTGACTATAAGGACTATTCTGCCTTTTTTTCAGCAAGGGCATTATATGTCCACAATAGACTTACAGGATGCATATCTTCATATTCCGATTCATCCAGATCACTATCAGTTCCTGAGATTCTCTTTTCTAGACAAGCATTAAAATTTGTTGCTCTTCCTTTTGGCCTAGCAACAGCTCCAAGGATCTTTTCAAAGGTTTTCGGTGCCCTACTCTCTGTAATCAGAGAGCGGGGTATTGCGGTGCTTCCTTATTTGGACGATATCTTGGTACTTGCTCAGTCTTTACATTCTGCAGAATCTCACACGAATCAACTAGTGTTGTTTCTTCAAAGACATGGTTGGAGGATTAATTTACCAAAAAGTTCTCTGATTCCTCAGACAAGGGTAACCTTTTTAGGATTCCAAATAGATTCAGTATCTATGACTTTGTCTCTAACAGACAAAAGATGTCTGAAATTGGTTTCAGCTTGTCAGAACCTTCAGTTTCAATCATTCCCTTCAGTAGCTATGTGCATGGAGGTTTTAGGTCTCATGACTGCAGCATCAGACGCAATCCCTTTTGCTCGTTTTCACGAGACCTCTTCAGCTTTGTATGTTGAACCAATGGTGCAGGGATTATACAAAGATATCACAATTAATATCCTTAAATCCCAATGTTCGACTATCTCTGACTTGTTGGTTAGATCACCATCGTTTAGTTCAAGGGGCCTCTTTTGTTTGTCCAACCTGGACTGTGATCACAACAGAGTCTTTCAGGTTGGGGAGCTGTCTGGGGATCTCTGACAGCGCAGGGGGTTTGGAAATCTCAAGAGGCGAGATTACCAATCAATCAATATTTTTGAACTCTGTGCGATTCTCAGAGCTCTTCAGTTTTGGCCTCTACTGAAGAGAGAACTGTTTATTTGTTTTCAGACAGACAATGTCACAACCGTGGCATATGTCAATCAACAGGGTGGGACTGACAGTCCTACGGCTATGAAAGAAGTATCTTGGATACTTGCTTGGGCAGAATCCAGCTCCTGTCTAATCTCTGCGGTCCATATCCCAGGTATAGACAATTGGGAAGCGGATTAACTCAGTCGTCAGACTTTACATCCGGGAGAGTGGTCTCTTCACCGAGATGTGTTTTTTCAGATTGTTCAGATGTGGGGGCTTCCAGAAATAGATCTGATGGCTTCTCATCTAAACAGGAAACTTCCCAGGTATCTGTCCAGGTCCAGGGATCCTCAGGCGGAAGCAGTGGATGCGTTGACACTTCCTTGGAATGATCAACCTGCTTATATCTTTCCGCCTCTAGTTCTTCTTCCAAGAGTGATTTCCAAAATCATAATGGAGCGTTGGTTTTTCCATCAGGATCTCAAATCATTAAATTTGAAGGTATGGAGATTGAACGCTTAGTGCTTAGTCATAGAGGTTTCTCTGACTCAGTGATTAATACTAGGTTGCAGGCTCGTAAATCTAGACTGTGTCTAGAAAGATTTATTATCAAGTTTGGAAGACTTACATTTCATGGTGCTCTTCTCATAAATTCTCTTGGCATTCTTTTAGAATTCCTAGAATTTTACAGTTTCTTCAGGATGGTATAGATAAGGGTTTGTCTGCAAGTTCCTTGAAAGGACAAATCTCTGCTCTTTCTGTTCTGTTCCACAGAAAAATTGCTAATCTTCCTGATATTCATTGTTTTGTTCTGGCTTTGGTTCATATAAGGCCTGTCATTAAATCAATCTCTCCTCCTTGGAGTCTTAATTTGGTTTTGAAGGCTTTACAGGCTCCTCCGTTTGAGCCTATGCATTCTCTGGACATTAAATTATTTTCTTGGAAAGTATTGTTCCTTTTGGCCATCTCTTCTGCTAGAAGAGTTTCTGAATTATCTGCTCTTTCTTGTGAGTCTCCTTTTCTGATTTTTCATCAGGATAAGGTGGTTTTGCGGACTTCGTTTAACTTTTTACCTAAAGTTGTGAACTCTAACAACATTAGTAGAGAAATTGCTGTCCCTTCTTTGTGTCCTAATCCTAAGAATTCTCTGGAGAGATCTTTACATTCTTTGGATGTGGTAAGAGCTTTGAAATATTATGTTGAAGCTACTAAAGATTTCAGGAAGACTTCTAGTCTATTTGTTATCTTCTCTGGTTCTAGGAAAGGTCAGAAGGCCTCTGCTATTTCCTTGACTTCTTGGTTAAAGCTTTTGATTCATCATGCTTATTTGGAGTCGGGTAAATCCCCGCCTCATAGGATTACAGCTCATTCTACTAGGTCAGTTTCTACTTCCTGGGCATTTAAGAATGAAGCTTCTGTTGATCAGATTTGCAAAGCAGCAACTTGGTCTTCTTTGCATACTTTTACTAAATTCTACCATTTTGATGTTTTTTCTTCTTCAGAAGCAGTTTTTGGTAGAAAAGTACTTCAGGCCGCTGTTTCAGTTTGATTCTTCTGCTTATAATTTCAGTTTTTTTCATTATTAAGATTAAAACTTTTGATTTGGGTTGTGGATTAATTTTTCAGCGGAATTGGCTGTCTTTATTTTTATCCCTCCCTCTCTAGTGACTCTTGCGTGGAGTTCCACATCTTGGGTATTTGCTATCCCATACGTCACTAGCTCATGGACTCTTGCCAATTACATGAAAGAAAACATAATTTATGTAAGAATTTACCTGATAAATTCATTTCTTTCATATTGGCAAGAGTCCATGAGACCCACCCTTTTTATGGTGATTATGATTTTTTTTGTATAAAGCACAATTATTCCAATTCCTTGTTGATGCTTTCGCTCCTTTCTTATCACCCCACTTCTTGGCTATTCGTTAAACTGAATTGTGGGTGTTGTGGGGGGTGTATTTATAGGCATTTTGAGGTTTGGGAAACTTTGCCCCTCCTGGTAGGATTGTATATCCCATACATCACTAGCTCATGGACTCTTGCCAATATGAAAGAAATTAATTTATCAGGTAAATTCTTACATAAATTATGTTCTTATTGTTAACTGGGTACTGGCAGACAGCTGCCAGGACCCAAGATGGCTACCAATAAGTTAGAGGGGGAGGGTTAGAGAGCTGTTTGGGGTGGGGTCAGGGAGGTTGGGGGCTAAGGGGGGATCCTACAGAGCAGCATATTTAAATATGCTTTATTTAAAAAAAAAATCAGAGATAGCTTTTATTTTAGTACTGGCAGACTTTCTGTCAGTACTTAACATGGCAGGGACAATTGTGGGGTGGAGGAGGGAATAGAGCTGTTTGGGAGGGATCAGGGGGTGTAATGTGTCAGGTGGGAAGCTGATCTCTACACTAAAACTAAAATTAACCCTGCAAGCTCACTACAAGCTACCTAATTAACCCTTCACTGCTAGCCATAATACACGTGTGATGCGCAGCAGCATTTAGCAGCCTTCTAATTACCAAAAAGCAACGCCAAATCCATATATGTCTGCTATTTCTGAACAAAGGGGATCCCAGAGAAGCATTAACAACCATTTGTGCCATAATTGCACAAGCTGTTTGTAAATAATTTCAGTGAGAAACCTAAAATTGTGAAAAGATTTACGTTTTTTTTTATTTGATCGCATTTGGGGGTGAAACGGTGGAATGAAATATACAAAAATGGACCTAGATCAATACTTTGGGATGTCTTCTAAAAATATATATATATATATATATATATATATATATATATATATATATATATATATATGTCAAGGGATATTCAGGGATTCCTGAAAGATATCAGTGTCCCAATGTAACTAGCGCTAATTTTGAAAAAAATTGGTTTGGAAATAGCAAAGTGCCCTATAACTTGCAAAAAAAGCAAAGAACATGTAAACATTGGGTATTTCTAAACTCAGGACAAAATTTGGAAACGATTTAGCATGGTTGTTTTTTGGTGGTTGTAGATGTTTAACAGATTTTGGTGGTCAAAGTTAGAAAAAGTGTGTTTTTTTCCATTCTTTCCTCATATTTTATAATTTTTTTATAGTAAATTATAAGATATTATGAAAATAATGGTATCTTTAGAAAGTCCATTTAATGGCGAGAAAAATGGTATATAATATGTGTTGGTACAGTAAATGAGTAAGAGGAAAATTACAGCTAAAGACAAACACAGCAAAAATGTAAAAATAGCCTAATAGGATTCTATCAGCCAATCGGAAATTAAGGTAGGAAAAAACCTATTGGCTGATCCAATCAGCCAATAGAATTGAGCTTGCATTCTACTGGCTGATTGGAACAGCCAATAGAATGCAAGCTCAATCCTATTGGCTGATTGGATCAGCCAATAGGATTGAACTTCAATTCTATTGGCGGCTGATTGGATCAGCCAATAGGATTTTTCCTACCTTAATTCCGATTGGCTGATAGAATCCTATCAGCCAATCGGAATGTAAGGGACGCCATCTTGGATGATGTCATTTAAAGGGACCTTCATTCGTCGGGAGTCGTCGGAAGAAGAGGATGCTCCGCGTTGGCTGGCTTCAAGATGGACCTGCTCCGCTCCGGATGGATGAAGATAGAAGATTCCGCCTGTATAAAGACTTCTGCCCTTCTGGAGATCCTCTTCTGCCCGGATCAGATGAATACTTCTGCCCCTCTGGAGGACCACTTGTGCTTGGCTGGGTGAAGACGGCTCAAGGTAGGGTGATCTTCAAGGGGGTAGTGTTAGGTTTTATTAAGAGGGGATTGGGTGGGTTATAGAGTAGGGTTGGGTGTGTAGGTGGTGGGTTTTAATGTTGGGGGGGATATTATTTTTTTTTACAGGTAAAAGAGCTGATTACTTTAAAGCCCTTTAAAGGCTATTTGTAATTTAGTATAGGGTAGGGATTTTTATTATTTTGGGGGGATTTTTTATTTTATTAGGGGGATTATTAAGGGGATTAGATTAGGTGTAATTAGTTTAAAAAACTTGTAATTATTTTTTTATTTTCTGTAATTTAGTGGGGGTTTTTTTGTACTTTAGTTTATTTAATTTAATTGTATTTAATTGTAGTTAGTTTATGTAATTAATTTAATGATAGTGTAGTGTTGAATGTAATTATAACTTAGGTTAGGGTTTATTTTACAGGTAAATTTGTACTTATTTTATCTAGGTAGTTATTATATAGTTAATAACTATTTAATTATTATTTATTATATAGTTTAATAACTATTGTAGCTAGTTGCCTGTAAAATAAATATAAACCCTAAGATAGATACAAATATAACTATTAGTTATATTGTAGCTATTTTAGGGTTTATTTTACAGGTAAGTATTTAGTTTTAAATAGGATTAATTTATTTCATTATAGTAATTTTATTTCGTTTTATTTAAATTATATTTAAGTTAGGGGGGTGTTAGGGTTAAATTTAGACTTAGGTTTAGGGGTTAATAAATTTAATATTGTAGCGGCGACGATGGGGGTGGCAGATTAGGGGTTAATAATTGTAGGTGGGTGTTGGCGATGTTAGGTACTGCAGATTAGGGGTTAATAAAATTAAACTAGTGTTTGCGAGGCGGGAGTGCGGCAGTTTAAGGGTTAATATATTTATTAAAGTGGCGGCGATGTCCGGTCGGCAGATTAGGGGTTAAAAACTTTATTTAACTGTTTGCGATGTGTGTGGGGGGGTCTCGGTTTAGGGGTTAATAGGTAGTTTATGGGTGTTAGTGTACTTTTTAGCACTTTAGTTAAGAGCTTTATGTTACGACGTTAGCCCATAAAACTCTTAACTACTGAGTAGGAGTCTTGACAGGAGAGGGTCTACCGCTCACTTCTTCCAAGCATCGTAATACCGGCGTTATGCAAGTCCCATTGAAAATATGGGATACGCAATTGACGTAAGTGGATTTGCGGTAAGCTCGAGTCGCGGAAGAAAAGTGAGCGGTACACCTGTACCTGCCAGACTCGTAATACCAGCGTTAGGAAAAAAGCAGCGTTGGGACCTCTCAACGCTGCTTTTTACGGCTAACGCAAGACTCGGAATCTAGCCGATGGAGTTTTCTATTTAGAAAATGTTTTTATAATCATTTATTTATCTTATTTAAAAAAAATGAATATTTTAAGTTAGTTAGACTACCTATATGGAAAAGAACTACTTGTACCATAACATAAACATGAAGGTGAGCATAAAACATTTAAGTATAATTTGGATGAATGTAAGGTAGCTGAAAGGTTATGATATTACAGAGCAGTGGGTAAGATCACATGCCTGACATTAAAAGTGGAAATATGTAATACCAAGTTTCTGTTATGCATCCTATCACAATCAAGATGGGCATTTTCAAAACAGCTTGGTGAATACAATCGCCTAGATTTAGAGTTTTGTTGGTAAAGACCAGCGGTGCTAACGCTCCTTTTTTTCCAGCGCACCCTTAAGACAACGCTGGTATTTAGAGTTGTCTGAATGGCTGCGTTAGCCTCAGAAAAGGGAGCGATGAGCATAATTTAGCTCCACTTTAACCCTCAATACCAGCGTTACTTACAGTAGCGGTAAGCTGGAAAAACATGCTTGTGCACGATATCCCCATAGGAAACAATGGGGCTGAGCTGGCTGTAAAAAAAACTAACACCTGCAAAAAAGCAGCGTTCAGCTCCTAACGCAGCCCCATTGTTTCCTATGGGGAAACACTTTCTAAGTCTACACCTAACAGCCTAACATGAACCCTGAGTCTAAACACCCCTAACCTTACAATTATTAACCCCTAATCTGCCGCCCCCGTTATCGCTGACACCTGCATTATATTATTAACCCCTAATCTGCCGCTCCAGACACCGCCGCAACCTACATTATCGCTATGAACCCCTAATCTACTGCCCCTAACATCACCGACACCTATATTATATTTATTACCCCTAATCTGTCCCCCCCCAACGTCGCCACCACCTACCTACACTTATTAACCCCTAATCTGCCGACTGGACCTCGCCGCCACTATAATAAATGTATTAAACCCTAAACCGCCGCAGTCCCGCCTCGCAAACACTATAATACATTGTATTAACCCCTAATCTGCCCTCCCTAACATCGCTGCCACCTACCTACAATTATTAACCCCTAATCTCATGCCCCCAACGTCGCTGCTACTATAATAAAGTTATTAACCCCTAAACCTAAATCTAACCCTAACACCCCCCTAAGTTAAATATAATTTAAATTAATCTAAATAAATTTACTATAATTAAATAAATTAATCCTATTTAACACTAAATACTTATCTATAAAATAAACCCTAATATAGCTACAATATAACTAATAGTTACATTGTAGCTATTTTAGGATTTATATTTATTTTACAGGCAACTTTTTATTTATTTTAATTAGGTACAAAAGCTATTAAATAGTTAATAATTATTTAATAGCTACCTAGTTAAAATAATTACAAAATTACATGTAAAATAAATCCTAACCTAAGTTACAAATACACCTAACACTACACTATCAATAAATTAATTAAATAAATTACCTACAATTAACTAAACTAAAATACAATTAAATAAACTAAACTATAATACAAAAAAACAAACACTAAATTACAGAAAATAAAACAAAATTACAAGAAGTTTAAACTAATTACACCTAATCTAAGCCCCCTAATAAAATAAAAAAGCCCCCCCAAAAAATAAAATGCCCTACCCTATTCTAAATTACAAAGTAATCAGCTATTTTACCAGCCCTTAAAAGGGCTTTTTGCGGGGCATTGCCCCAAAGTTATCAGCTCTTTTACCTGTAAAAAAATTACAACCCCCCCAACATTAAAACTCACCACCCACACACCCCTACTCTAACCCACCCAAACCCCCCTTAAATAAACCTAACACTAACCCCCTGAAGATCTCCCTACCTTGAGTCATCTTCACCCAGCCGAGCCGAATTCTTCATCAAAGCGGAGCAAGAAGAGGTCCTCCATCCGGTAGAAGTCTTCATCCAAGCGGGGCAAGAAGAGGTCCTCCATCCGGTAGAAGTATTCATCCAAGTATTCATCCAGCCGACGTGGAGCCATCCTCTTCAACCGACGGACTAACGACGAATGACGGTTCCTTTAAGGGACATCATCCAAGATGGCATCCCTCGATTTTCCCTACCTTAATTCTGATTGTCTGATAGAATCCTATCAGCCAATCGGAATTTGAGGGACGCATCTTGGATGATGTCCCTTAAAGGAACCGTCATTCGTCGTTAGTCCGTCGGTTGAAGAGGATGGCTCCGTGTCGGCTGGATGGAAGATGGCTCCGCTCTGCTCCGGATGGATGAAGATAGAAGACGCCGCTTGGATGAATACTTCTACCAGATGGAGGACCTCTTCTTGCTCCACTTGGATGAAGAATTCGACTCGTCTGGGTGAAGATGACTCAAGGTAGGGAGATCTTCAGGGGGTTAGTGTTAGGTTTATTTAAGGGGGGTTTCGGTGGGTTAGAGTAGGGGTGTGTGGGTGGTGGGTTTTAATGTTGGGGGGGTTGTATTTTTTTTTACAGGTAAAAGAGCTGATAACTTTGAATAGGGTAGGGCATTTTATTATTTTGGGGGGCTTTTTTATTTTATTAGGGGTCTTAGATTAGGTGATTTTTTTTATTTTCTGTAATTTAGTGTTTGTTTTTTTGTATTGTAGTTTATTTAATTGTATTTTAGTTTAGCTAATTGTAGGTAATTTATTTAATTAATTTATTGATAGTGTAGTGTTAGGTGTATTTGTAACTTAGGTTAGGATTTATTTTACAGGTAATTTTGTAATTATTTTAACTAGGTAGCTATTTAATAGTTATTAACTATTTAATAGCTATTGTACCTAGTTAAAATAAATACAAAGTTGCCCGTAAAATAAATATAAATCCTAAAATAGCTACAATGTAACTATTAGTTATATTGCAGCTATATTAGGGTTTATTTTATAGGTAAGTATATAGTTTTAAATAGGATTAATTTATTTAATTATAGTAAAATTATTTCTTTAAATTTAATTTATATTTAAGTTAGGAGGGTGTTAGGATTAGACTTAGGTTTAGGGGTTAATAACTTTATTATAGTAGCGGCGATGTAGGGGGCGGCAGATTAGGGGTTAATATTTGTAGGTAGGTGGTGGCGATGGTAGGGAGGGCAGATTAGGGGTTAATAAAATGTATTATAGTGTTTGCGAGGCGGGATTGCGGCGGTTTAGGGGTTAATACATTTATTATAGTGGCGGCGATGTCCGGTTGGCAGATTATTGGTTAATAATTGTAGGTAGGTGGCGGCGACGTTGGGGGGGGCAGATTAGGGGTTAATAAATATAATGTAGGTGTCGGTGATGTTAGGGGCAGCAGATTGGGGGTTCATAGGTATAATGTAGGTTGCGGCGGTGTCCGGAGCAGCATATTAGGGGTTAATAAAATGTATTATAGGGTTTTCGATGTGGGGGGGCCTCGGTTTAGGGGTTCATAGGTAGTTTATGGGTGTTAGTGTACTTTGTAGCACAGTAGTTAAGAGCTTTATGTTCCCGCGTTAGCCCATAAAGCTCTTAACTACTGACTTTTTTTGACGGTAGGAGTCTTGTAGGTAGAGGCTCTACCGCTCACCTCTTCCAAGACTTGTAATACCAGCGTTAGGCAAATCCCATTGAAAAGATAGGATACGCAATTGACGTAAGGGGATCTGCGGTAGCCTCGAGTCGCAGAAAGAAAGAGACCCTTTCCTGCCTGACTCTAAATACCAGCGGGCATTAAAAAGCAGCATTAGGACCCCTTAACGCTGCTTTTGACGGCTAATGCCAAACTCGAAATCTAGGCGAATGTTATTAAAGTACCAGTTCATTCAAGCAGCACAAAAAATTTAGGAAGCCAATATTTTATTTTGAAATTGTTTTTATTAAAATGTTATAGTAAAAATAACATACACAGGCATGTACAATCATCACATCAACATTATCATCATATCTCTAATTATGTCCACTCTCTGTGAACATTGTCAACGATTCAACATGGTTATCCTTGCTATAAAGTCCTTAGTCTATTCTCAGTTTTCGTATAAAATTTCAGGTCTTGGAGGTGTAATCACCGATAAAGGTAAAGGAAAGGAAGACAACAAAAAACAGTTTTGTGTGGTAATAGGTAGGTAATAGGTCCTGGCTCTCCGCTATACTCCCAAACCAGCGTTATGTCGCTGCTATGAAATTTTGTTACCTCTTCTCACTCTAGCTTCATGGTGTATAATGAATGGTTCCCACTGTATAATAACATTTTCCTTAGTGTTTAAGGTTTCTGCTGCCATGCTTGCCATTTCATAATGATGTGTTATCTTTTTTCAATAAACACAAATATAGGGGGTATAGATTTCCAAAATTGTGCCACACTAATCCTAACAACTGTGCAGATTGTCATAACTAGCTTTTGATGTCGTTTTGGAATGTGCGGTATCGGGAAGTCAAATAACGCCTGTTTGGGAGACAATGGGACTTGTTTCTGGAATAATGAACTAAAGAGATCAGAGGTTTGCTCCCAAATTCCCCTGATTTTGTCGCAATGCCACCACATGTGCATATATGATCCTCTTTCACCACAGCCTCTATAACAAAGCTTTGGAGATAAACCCTCATTACTCCTAAACCTAGTTGGGTGGAGATACCATCTGAAGGCCACCTTGAGGTAATTTTATTTAAGTACAGCATTAAGTGAAAATGAGAGGCCCTTGGCTAAGTTAGCATTCCATGTTTTTAGAGGCTAGGTCTTATCCAAATCCTGTTCCCATTTCATAATAGTTGGTGATTTAACCTCTCTAAAGCTATTGTTAAACATAGGGTATAATATAGATATTGTACCGTGTGTCAGATCCTTAGCTAAACATAAGGATTCAAATAGAGTGGTTGCTGGTGTCTTGGAAAGACCCGTCACCTCTTGTACCCTGGATTTCAGTTGCAGATAGTGAAAACATATGTTTCTATCATTGGGATCAATGGCGCTGTATTGCTCATTAGAGAGGAAACTGTCATTCACAAACACATCAGCAATTCTATAGAGCCCCTTGTTGGCCCATTTCTGTTGTATAAGTGAATCTATTGAGGTCTGTGGTAGTATCAAAGGTGTCTATTCCACAGAAAAATAGTGTGTGAGTCCATAATAGTCTGGAAATCTGGTCTGTATTAGCAACTGCAGATT
Organism: Bombina bombina; assembly: GCF_027579735.1. Classification (NCBI taxonomy): domain Eukaryota; kingdom Metazoa; phylum Chordata; class Amphibia; order Anura; family Bombinatoridae; genus Bombina; species Bombina bombina. Next base: position 511,679,100 of record NC_069499.1, on the reverse strand, counting down.
CAATTTGTACCCATAAAGGCTGATGTGCATTTTTGAACCAATGTAACTTCTGGGCCATTTGTTCCGAATAATAATAAGAGGTCAGATGTGGGAGACCAACCCCCCCATCTCTCCTGTGAGTACACAAAATCTTCTTGTTAATCCTAGCTCTGCTTCCCTGCCAAACAAAACACAAAAGATCTTTCTGAAGAGCGTTAAGCTCGGCTATTGGAATAGAGATTGGCAAAGATCGAAATAAATAGAGTAAGTTTGGTAGCAGAGTAATTTTAGTGGACTCTACTTTAAAAAGATATCTTGAGCTTTAGCCATTTTGTGATTAAGTTTCTAAAATGTTCAAACATAGGGAGATAATTTACTTGGTATAGAGAGTAAAAATTAGTTGGAAGGTATATTCCCTGTTATTTAAGCTTTTTTTGAGCTAATTTAAAAGAGAAATTAAGTTCTAGAAGCTTTTTAGTGTGTTGGGGTAAGTTAATGCTGAGCGCTTCGTACTTGTCCTCATTTATTTTATACCCAGACAGAATTCCGTAATGGTGAATTATTGTATATAATGGTGGGAGGGAAAGAAGTGGCCTAGTTAGTGATAGTATTATATCGTCCGTGAATATCGAGACTTTGTATTCGCTATCCCCTACTCTAAGTCCATGTATATCAGGGTCTTTTCTGATTTGAATTGCTAGTGGTTCAATACACAACGCAAATAATAGTGGAGACAAAGGGCAACCCTGCCTTGTCCCATTCTTGATCTGTATTGGCTTGGATTGATATCCTGAGAGTTTGACAAAAGCTGAGGGATTCGGGTAAAGAGTGGCAAGAGCATCATGAAAAGCTCCAGTGATACCTGTTTTTTTTTTAGTACAGCAAACATATAGTCCCAATTAATTCTATCAAACACCTTCTCTGCATCCAAAGAAAGGAACAGAGAAGGCGTTTTTTTGACCGTGGCCACATTAATCAGGTCATAAATCTTACATGTGTTATCTGGGGCTTCTCTATTTCTTATAAACCCCACTTGGTCTGGGTGAATTAATGTTTTGAGAATGAGATTGTCTATTTGCCAAACTTTTTGTGAAAATGTTTACATCTTGATTTATCAATGAGATGGGCCTATAATTTTAACAGTGCTGTTTATTTTTCCACGGTTCGGTATAACTGCTAATTCTGGCCATGAGCATTTCTTTAGGGATTTCTTTACCCTGCATTATCGAATTAAACACTAGAGAAAGTTGGGGGACTATAACATCCTGTAGAGATTTATAGAATATACCTGAGTATCCATCTGGACCTGGAGCCCTGGAGCTCTTCATGGCTTTTATGGGAAATTTTATTTCTTCTTGAGATATAGGAGCATTCAAATTACTGTGCTCCTCATCTGATATTGTGGGATGTATGCTGGGTCCTAAAAATGTATCTAAGTCCTCAGATCTGTCCTTTCCTTTCTTATGTGAAGGGAGGTTGTAAAGGTCATAGGAAGCCAATATTTTAATACATAACTAGTATGTTTTTTTCTTCTTAAAATTGAACATTCATGATTTAGATAAAACATGACAATTAAAAGATTTTTTCCCCCATGATCAAAATGTGCACAGTCTTTTTACATGCATGCTTTCTGAAGCATTAACGCCTAATGAGCATGTGCAACAGGTCACTGTGTATACGTATATATGAGTCCATGATTCACTAATGGCTGTCACATGATACAGGAGCAGTGAAATTTAAAGGAATTTTTGAATTTGTTAAAAAATATGCATTGCCAGTACTCCTTATATTATATTATGCATCTATATTAAACAGGTACCATTGTCATCAATGTATATTGGGAAACTTCTGATCTCACAACAATCTGGCTCAGCATTCTGCCCTAGCAACATTAACCTGCTACAACCTGGAGTAACACACTGTCATAATATCCTCGTTATGAATTACCAATTCTATTAATCCCTTTCTACCCTAACAGCAATAACCCTATCCAAGATGTCTCTCTAACACAATAGAATGCTAACCAAGATTCTTCCACCCACAACATCAAACTCTTACCACTGACGTATGTCCCCTAAATATTAATGCTAACAGGTAACAGCAAAGTTGCAACATCACTGAGGTCCTTACATCTGTGAAAGGAAGAATGCTTTCAAGAGCTAAATTAATTAAGGTACCACAACCACAATTATAGTCATCAATTCCTAGCTATCTTTCAATTGTGATTGTCTTTTAGCACTGTATATGATTTCTCTTATTTTTGTATCAGTAACAAACCAACTCTGAGAGAAAGTAGATATTTGCAATCTTACTCCATTTCTTATTTTTATGTTCTCTAATTTTTCAATCACCTTCTTTTCTTCCTTTAAAATATAGGTGGTGTGATTGATTTAATACTGAAGCTTTTTAAACACATACATGTTATTATCCAGAGGAATAAAAAAAAATACATTTAACACTGCTAGAAAAAAAACCCATAATATTTTCTTAAAACATTTATCCAATATTTTAATAATAAATATATTTGCAGGATGCGTGGTCACTTAGCACCAATGATTCTCTTACACAAATATTTTTAACCCAAATACACATTCACATTAAAGCTTTTCACCTTCTTCACATGGGACTTTTTTTGCTGATTTTACATTTTTTTATTCAATGATTTGACTTATAAAACTGTATTTCTAGTATTTAGAACTTTTATTTTGCTAGATGGATTCCTCCTTAGAGAAACCACTTGGCATCTGTTTAGGTGATTGAGGTATGTTACATTCCCAGACTAGATTTAAATATGTCATCATAAAGGAAATGTAACCAACCCCTTCATTTTAATTGGGCATTTTTCCATTGAATACTGCTGATGACAGATTTCATAAGATGTCATAAGAATCACTAGTGTAAAATAATGACATGTTATAGCATTTAAAGAGGCACTGTATGCCAGAATGTATACTTTTTGCAGTCAACCTACTTATTTAGATGTCGTTTTAATGCTACATTTAATCAATGTGTTTATCATATCATGAATTTGATTTAACAAGGTTGTATATGTCAATTATGATTGAGATTTTGAATAAATTTGGAAAAGTTATAATAACTTGTTATCCTTGTGATATCTCAAACTGTGTGAGGTTACACAAGAGCTGGGGGGCGACATTATACAAGGTATTGTGACCACTGATGCTTGCTGAAAAGACTGACATACAGGATCCCAAATTTTGAGCCTTGTCTGTTCGTCGCTTGTACATGAGGCCCTAAATCTTTAACTGGACCAAAATTAAAATTAAGCATCATGCAAATTTAAAAAAAATAATTTTGCACTGCTTTTTGGATTTATTTTCTCATTACTTACGATGGTGCTCACCAGCAAGTAGATGGAAAAGACCTGCAGCCAGGATACAAATGTGCTCACTGCATTTCGAAAGGTATTACAAGCCTATATGGCTGCCCTAAGTGTGCCAGCAACATTTCATTCATTATCAAGCAAGACATGTTTATCATACTGGACCAACTGATTTTGATTAATGGCTTGCATTTTTCACTTTATTTTGAATAAAGTCTAGTGTTTGCTGAATCCAGGATTTTGTTCTGAAATTATTTTTACGTAAATTTTTGCATTCATGTAATTTGTGCTATTGAGTACTGTTAATGTTTAAATTTGAGAAGGAAAGGTAAGAGGGGTTGATTGAAGAAGGTCGGAGAAAAGTTGGGTTGGAGAGCTGGCAGAGTAGCACAGGATAAGATAAAGAAGAAATGTCCTATCCACCACCACACATATTGTCAATGGCAGGGCCACTGCATGAGATTGAGCATACTGTATGTACATCACTAAAGTTGAGCAAAAAAATTGGAGAAAACCTATCTTACAGTTGTAGAGAACAGGCAGCCACAGAATTACAGGCTCACCAGGATTCTTTAGGCATTAAAGTAACCCACCTTGCCCTGATTAAATGTAACAATTTTTCAATGTGTTCTGTATTTGGTTTGAAGAAAAAGAAAGAGTCCTTGTTTAATTAGGAGAGTGTGATGGGGAAGATATAGGGCTCCATTTATTCAAGATCGGGCCTTGATGCAAGGTGGTCGGGCCTTGATGCAAGTGGATAGAAATGATTGCTTATGCAATGCGGTGCCCCCTGCTTGCTTGGGGCCAATTGGCTGGAAGCAGGGGCTGTCAATCAGATTGGGATCACTCTACCACACTTTAGGAGAAGTTAAGCAGCAATGTTCTTAAGACCCCTGCTAAAACACTGGTACCTCAAAGCTGCTTTAAAATGAAAAGTAGTAAACAAACTTACCCCTTCCAGAACAGGGTTTAGATCACTGGGAGGTTTTGTAGCCTCTAAAACTGATGCTAGTGACTTCTGTTAGCACACTGTTTTATATATTTTACTAGGCTCCAGACTTTTCTTATATATTTTTTTGCACTTGATTATCTGTTAGGAAAATAGTTTAATATAAATTCTAAAGAAATTAAGGAAAATGTCGATAGAAGATCTAGATAATAAGATTACGGGTATAAGACATATATTAGAAACAAAGAAAAGAGAGCAGCAAATATAAAGAGAAACAAAAGATAATAGTAAGAAGAACTGAAAGTGAACCTATTAGAAACCAACTGGATGAAAGTAGGAAGTATGAAAAAGATTGTTGCTTTAATACCTTATAGAGAATATAGGAATATAAAACATTTAGGGTCAGATTACAAGTTGAGCGCAAAATATAATTTCCAAAAGTGAAATGCAATGCAAATGGGACCTTGTGTCTGTATTGCACAGAAGCATTGCGCTCAAGAGAGTATGCTTCCATAGGCTCCAATGGGAGCCGAGGGTAAGTCAAGCAGGTTTGGGGAGAAAATAGAAATATGTATGTATATGAATATATACAAATATATTTATGTGTTAATATGTGGAACACATAAATATATATATATGTATATAAGCTTATACACACACACACACATATATAAATATATATATATATATATATATATATATATATATATATATATATATATATATATATATACAGTATCTCACAAAAGTAAGTACACCCCTTACATTTTTGTAAATATTTTATTATATCTTTTCATGTGATAACACCGAAGAAATGATATGTTGCTACAATGTAAAGTAGTAAGTGTACAGCCTGTATAACTGTGTAACTTTGCTATCCCCTCAAAATAACTCAACACACAGACATTAATGTCTAAACCGTTGGCAGCAAAAGTGAGTACACCCTCAGTGGAAATGTCCCAATTGGGCCCAATTAGCCATTTTCCCTCCCTGGTGTCATGTGATTAGTTAGTGTTACAAGTACTCAGGTGTGAATAGGGAGCAGGTGTGTTAAATTTGGTGTTATCGCTCTCACACTCTCTCATACTGGTAACTGGAAGTTCAACATGACACCTCATGGCAAAGAACTCTCTGAGGATCTGAAAAAAGAATTGTTGTTCTACATAAAGATGGCCTAAACTATAAGAAGATTGCCAAGACCTTGAAACTGAGCTGCAGCACGGTGGGCAAGACCATATAGCAGTTTCACAGGACAGGTTCCACTCAAAACAGGCCTCGCCATGGTCGACCAAAGAAGTTGAGTTCACATGCTCAGCGTCATCTCCATAGGTTGTCTTTGGAAAATAGACGTATTAGTGCTGCCAGCATTGCTACAGAGTTTAAAGGGGTGGGGGTCAGCCTGTCAGTGCTCAGACCATACGCTGAATACTGCATCAAATTGGTCTGCATGGCTGTCATCCCAGAAGGAAGCCTCTTCTAAATATAATGTAAAAATAGTTTGCTGAAGACAAGCAGACTAAGGACTTGGATTAATGGAACCATGTCCTGTGGTCCAATGAGTCCAAGATAAACTTATTTGGTTCAGATGGTGTGAAGCGTGTTTTGTGTTAACCAGGTGAGGAGTACAAAGACAAGTGTGTCTTGCCTACAGTCAAGCATGTTGGTGGGAGTGTCATGGTCTGGGCCTGCATAAGTGCTGCAGGCACTGGGAGCTACAGTTCATTGAGGGAACCATGAATTCCAACATGTACTGTGACATACTGAAGCAGAGCATGATCCCCCCCTTCGGAGACTGGGCCGCAGGGCAGTATTCCAACATAATAACATAATAACGACCCAAAACACACCTCCAAGATGACCACTGCCTTGCTAAAGAAGCTGAGGGTAAAGGTGATGGACTAGCCAAGCATGTCTCCAGACCTAAACCCTATTGAGCATTTGTGGGACTTTCTCAAATGGAAGGTGGGGGAGCGCAAGGTCTCTAACATCTACCAGCTCCGTTATGTCATTATGGAGGAGTGGAAGAGGACTCCAGTGGCAACCTGTTAAGCTCTGGTGGACTCCATGCCCAAGAGGGTTAAGGCAGTGCTGAAAAATAATGGTGGCCACACAAAATATTAACACTTTGGGCCCAATTTGGACATTTCCACTAAGGGGTGTACTCACTTTTGTTGCCAATGGTTTAGACATTAATGGCTGTGTGTTGAGTTATTTTGGGGGGACAGAAAATTTACACTGTTATACAGGCTGTACACTAACTACAGTGTCATTTCTTCAGTGTTGTCACATGAAAAAATATAATAAAATATTTACAAAAATGTGAGGGGTGTACTCACTTTTGTGAGATACTGTATATATATCAAGTAGGAGAAGGCACTCATTGGTCTTTTCAAGTGTACTTTATTTCAAAAGCGTGACATTTCGGGGACACACTCTCCTTCTCAGGAAGGTGAGTGTGTCCCAGAAATGTCACGCTTTTGAAATAAAGTACACTTGAGAAAAACAGTGAGTGCCTTCTCCTACTTGATATATTTAACTGCTGGCACCCTAGAAGTTGCCATTAAGGGGAGAGTTCTCATTATTGCATTATATATATATATATATATATATATATATATATATATATATAAAATGTAGCAGAGAAGTGCACTCTCACTTAAACGTCAACTACCAGGGTGCTAGTAGATAATAATAAACAGCATACAGAAAAAACTTGCACTCGCTGGATTTTTCAAAAACAGATTTTACTGTGACCGTGTAACATTTCGGGGATAATGAATCCCCTTCCTCAGACACATGTGATGCAAAATGAAGTGCATTTATAACAAACAAATGATAAGCCACACCCCCTCATCAGACAAAAGTCATACTGACAATAATAATGATATACATAAACTGCATGAGTATCAATCTTATTTAGTGTTAGTGACTCATGAGATAAAGGGGAAATAAGAGAACACTAACAGTGAGGGATATATGGACCCCCAATAAAAATAAAAATAATCAAAACTGACAACATAACAATCAAGTATGAAAACAGGGAACCAAATAAATTAACAATATGTTATACTAAAACATTAGGGCTACATACCATTTGCATATTCTGGGGATCCCCTGTAAACAGTATAACCGCAATCGGAGCGATTCTGCTCCATACATACTGCAGGAAGTACTACTCTGAGGTGCACTACCTCACTGATTGGACTACAACCAATCACCTTATGGCTATCACGCTGGCAAAAGGGAAACCCCAGAATATCTTGGCACTACATTGCTAAGCACAGTAAAGCCTGTCAATTCAAATTATAACTAACTGCACGTAACCTATGTAAAACACTGTCATGAAGAGACATTGCATATCAACAGTATCTATATTATCAATTTAATACCAGCCTATATCCCATTGGCCGTGCGCTGACTGTTAAAAACACAAAGCCTGCATATGAGCCAATCACCATCTAGCATCCATATTGGCATGGAAACCAATGAACATATGGCCGAGATTTAGACAGAATATAAGCCGGCATAAATAGTGCAGCTGGGAGGCTATAATCTCACTCACTCCCAAAGTATTAAACAGGAACAGAATGCATATGTGATAATAACAGACTATCACTCAGAGGGGTTAGATATTGCTAAATGGCAATGACCATAAATAAACTAGTCATAAATAAACTAGGCATAAATAAACTAGGCAAACCATCACTAAAAGTAGGATTGGCAATGGCGTAGTGAATAGTTCTGCTGTAACTTTGATACATACGATGTGGCATTGAATAATAATAGCTGTAATTCTATAAATAAAAACCAATTAGGTTATAAAGACATAAAGAGCCACCACTAAATGAGCCTGAAATTAAATGCAAGATACATACACCCACTGGCAAGAGAGAATGTAAAAAATACCCATATTCAACATATAAAATAAGAGAACAAATAAGAGACTAAAAGAATGACCCTTGGACTCTCTGCCCAATAAAGGGCCCATTAACTAACTCCATAGGAGATAGTATGCAAATGAATGGGACCCTGGACTCTCATGGATAGTTAATAGAAAATAGTGACAGTCAAACATGGTATTCAAATCATTGGGTTGTAGAGTATTCAGACAATTTATCCATTTCACCTCAACCTGGAGGAGGAGCTTCCTCCGGTAACCACCCCGCCCGTCTCAATGGGGGATCATGGTCAATGAGGGTGAAGCGAAGATCCTGGACCCCATGGCATTTCCCCAGAAAATGTCTGGCCACTGGTTGCTTACTAGATCCTTTCTTCAAAGCAATCCTGATCGCCGACCTGTGATTGGCGAGGTGTGTCCTTGCATCATCGATAGTTTTTCCCATATAAATACTGCCACAACTGCAGTTCAGCAAGTACACTACAAATGTAGTGGTGCAGGTAAGGAAATGCCTAATCCGACACCTCTTTTGTTGGTGCAGATGTCCAAATGAGGATCATTGGATCATCGCACTGCAGGTGGTACAACCGGTGCATCTATAGCATCCGTGTCATAGCATAGTCTCTTATTTGTTCTCTTATTTTATATGTTGAATATGAGTATTTTTTACACCTCTCTTGCCGGTGGGTGTATGTATCTTGCATTTAATTTCAGGCTCATTTAGTGGTGACTCTTTATGTCTTTATAAACAAATTGGTTTTTATTTATAGAATTACAGCTATTGTTATTCAATGCCACATCGTGTGTATCAAAGTTACAGCAGAACTATTCACTACGCCATTGCCAATCCTACTTTTAGTGATGGTTTGCCTAGTTTATCTATGCCTAGTTTACTTATGCCCTAATGTTTTAGTATAACATATTGTTAAGTTATTTGGTTCCCTGTTTTCATACTTGATTGTCATGTTGTCAGTTTTGATTATTTTTATTTTTATTGGGGGTCGATATATCCCTCACTGTTAGTATTCCATATTCTCTTATTTCCCCTTTATCTCACGAGTCACTAACACTAAATAAGATTGATACTCAGGCAATTTATGTATATCACTATTATTGTCAGTATGATTCAGTGGTCACCTTGATAACTGCTGTTTGGCATTTTTTTGTCTGATGAGGGGGTGGGGCTTATCATTTGTTTGTTATAAATGCACTTCATTTTGTATCACATGTGTCTGAGGAAGGGGATACATTATCCCCAAAACGTTACACGGTTACAGTAAAATCTGTTTTTTTTCTGTATGATATATATATATATATATATATATATATATATATATATATATATATATATATATATATATATATATATATATATATAAAAACAGAAATAACACAGTCCCTATAGACCGCAATGTAAATGCACTTTTCAGTGCAGTTATCTTTCTAACACCCCACACCTGCCACTTTTAACCCCTTATAACTGCTTTTAGCAGTTATATTTTTAAAAAATAAAGGTGCTTTTTTTTGTAAAACCACAACACACAATTGGTGCAATTGGTGGACATTTAGAAAATGAACCAGAGATCTGATCTCTGGTTCATTTTTGTAGTGCTAATTGTTACCGCAAGCTTGTAATGACTGGTTATTTATCGCGTGCCCTCAAACGGCGAATTTGCCCATTTGTGGGTGTGCAATAAATTAGCGCTTCACTTGTAATCTAGCCCTTAATGATATAAGTGAATGGGAATGGGGTCTCTGAATGTTAGCCATCATTTCTATTGTTAGATCATCTGTGTCATAAATGGCTATTAAGGTGACACATAGTTCTAATATTGCCATTATTCAAGTTGTTTTCATTACTATAGGCTCATGCAAATAGATTTTTAATGTAATATCTTTTTTAAAGTAAACTTGCAAATATATTTCTGCAATTCTATATACACTTGAAACCTAATGCTCGTGAGTGTTTATGTATTGTGTGTAATTTTACTGCTTGTAATAAATCTACATCTAAATATAAATCTAGTCACAATATGAATGAGCAACAATATTTTAACATATATGTATCAAATAAGGAAAAGCAATATATAAGCATAAAATGAAATATTTGCTAGTTCTGATTTATTAAGTAAGTCTTAGTCAAAAGGAAGCCATTATTAGTGTACTGTTAAGAAAAAAAATAGTTGCCATACGGAGTATGAAGAAAACATTCTGAAATGTAGTGAAGAAAACATTCTGAAATGTAGTGAAGAAAATATTCTGAAAATTTCCCAATAGAAATGTATTAAATGTAGTCTCTTTTATTTCCTTTAGAATTTCTCATTTGCAATCATATGTTCTATGTTCTTAGTACTGAATACATAAGGCCATGCAACATGTAATATATGTTTATGCTACACTCGGACTGAGTAAAGTTATACGTTTTAATACGTAACAGGTTCTTACAGGTGTTTTTTGTAGGCCTGAAAGGAAGGAACTAATAAACAGCCACTGAACAAATGAAAACATAAATAAAACTGATACATGACTGATCCCTAAATGGGTGAAGAAAACAGGCTGAACATTTTGTTTGATTTGGAAAAAGAAGAAAAATTATTAGATTAAGAAAAAAAAAAAAAAACAGAATGCTAACGTTGCACCATATTCTACATTGTGTTTTCAGAAATTTTTCCCCCTACAGCTCAATTTAATAAAATTACACACCCTAACCCTGTGCTTGGTTTTAAAGCATATAACACAATAAACACCATAACAAGGTTAAACAACACTGCTAAGTTAAAGTGCTGTTATTAGAGCATCATTTAAAGGGACACAAAGTCAAAAATAAACTTTCATGATTTAGATAAAACAGGCTGTTTCAAGAGACTTTCCAATTATAAAATATCTACTGCTCATTTAAAATTTAGAGTAAGTGCTATCCCATTGACTTTTTTATTGTTTGCTTGCTGGTTATGTAATTCTACTGTATTTAATGGTCCTTTAAACATGTTGACTTATTAGTCAATGCATACTGTTTTCATGTAAGGGGTTATTTAAAAGACTATTAAATACAGTAGAGATGCATAATCAAAAAAATGCATAGTAAAAAAGACAATGCAATAGCCCTTAGGGCCCCATGTACTAAGGGCTAAGCGGACAAGGTTCTTGAGAACCTGTCCACACATCTTCAGATTGAATGGTTGCTGGACCCTGTTCGTCCACTGCCCAGATGCATCATCGCTACTCGCTTAAGGACCTGTCAATCAATCATCTATGCTGCTTAGTACATTGAGCCCTAAGTCTTAATTTCAAATGGAGTTTTTCCGACAAATTTGCTTCCATTTTTCTTGCCCCTTGTATTATATAGCAGTCATCAGCCAATCACAAAGCACACACATATATCTATGCTTAGTAGGAGCTGGTGTCTGAGGGCCCGATTCTCTAAAGCTCTCTGGTCTGGTCAGATTCTATAAGATGCCTCATCAGTATTATCAAACCCTTCAGTGAATGCTTTAAAGACAATTTTTACCTTGAAAACATTGTATCTCATAAAGTGCAGTTCACTTGTATGCTTTATGTTAAAGACAGATACTTAGTTTACAAGATAATACTCTAAGCTGATGATTTCACTCCATGGGCTCCATGTACTAAAACATCAATTTTCTCGCCGACAACTTATCTGGTAGACTCGCTAGAACTCGCAGCTAGCGAGATGCTGCCCGTCCGCCATATGTACTAAAAAACAGCATAAAAAATGTTGCGTCTAATCCGCATCGAGCACAGGCGAATGATTCACACATCTGACGCCTCGCTAGTAGAGAATGTACTATTATTTTCTTACAACTTGTCAGTCATGTTTGTCCCACGTGACTGTAGGTTTCAGAAACGCCACATTTGTCGCGGGAACTTATTGCAGCACTGTATACAGTCCAATTTATCTATTTTGTCAGACTTGATAATTCCCGAACCTGAAGTTTTTCAAGCTTATATTATTTTTATTTATAAATTAAGTATGGCAACCTCTGGATTGGATTCACAGACAAACAAATCCAAGAATCCACACTTCTCACACCAGCAGAACCTGGTTCTTGTTGATATGGTTCTCGACTCTTATGACTATTTTTTCAGTTGTCATGCGAAGCAAACTTCCAGTCATTGTAAAAAGAGTATCTGGACTCGTATCAGTGATGCTATCAGTGCTCAGGGCCCTGGAAAAAAGGCAGTTGACCAGATAAAGAAAAGGTACAATGGCATTAAATGATTTACCAAAGCGAAATTGGCAAAAGAAAAAAAATTCTTCCCGTGCTTTGTGGAACCAGTTTATGTCGCAGATCTGACCGATTATGAGCAGAGACTTGTGCAGCGTTTAGGCCCCAAAGTAATCGTCGGGATTACAGATTATTGTAATAGCAACCTAAGAGGTACAAAATTTATTGTCTACTATCTTAAATTTTAAGTATTTTAATTGAATGTTAATCATATTCGAATTATCTAGTAGCGCAGGTTATAGGGAAGCCATTCATAGCAAGGGTAACCAGCATCCCCTGTAATGTCAAAACCAAAATATTAAAGTAAGTGATAGTTTGTAATGAAAAATGTTTGAAATAAGAATATAAAAAATATTGATCATTTTTATATTTTAATAAAATATACAATTAGAAATGTTTCTATTAATTTTAGATTATAGCGTCAAATTAGTATCAATTAATAATCACAATATATATTTTTGGTCACAATTGATTAGTAAGCAATTAGATTAATACATAATTTCTAAGGCCTAGATTTAGAGTTGGGCGGTAGCCGTCAAAACCAGCGTTAGAGGCTCCTAACGCTGGTTTTTACCGCCCGCTGTAATATCAGCCAATCGGAATTCGAGGGACGCCATCTTGGATGACGTCCCTTAAAGGAACCTTCATTCTTCAGTTGGACGTCGAACGAAGAGGATGGATCCGCGCCGGAGGTCTTCAAGATCAGCCGCTCGTCATCCGATGGAACAACATAGAAGATGCGGCTTGGATGAAGATGTTTGCCGGTCCGGATGTCCTCTTCTGCCCGGATAGGATGAAGATTTCTTCCCGAAGATGGACTTCTTCATTTGCCGCTTGGATCCAGACTTCAGCCGGAGGATGGACGTCACTCTTCAGCCCCTGCTTGGGCTTGGATGAAGATTTCGGAGGCTCTTCTGGACAGATCGGGACCCGGTGTGGTGAAGACAAGGTAGGGACATCTTCAGGGGCTTAGTGTTACGTTTATTTAAGGGGGGTTTGGGTTAGATTAGGGGTATGTGGGTGGTGGGTTGTAATGTTGGGGGGGGTATTGTATGTTTTTTTTTCCAGGCAAAAGAGCTGAATTCTTTGGGGCATGCCCCGCAAAGGGCCCTGTTCAGGGCTGGTAAGGTAAAAGAGCTTTTCTATTTTAATTTTAGAATAGGGTAGGGCATTTTTTTATTTTGGGGGTCTTTGTTATTTTATTAGGGGGCTTAGAGTAGGTGTAATTAGTTCAAAATTGTTGTAATATTTTTCTAATGTTTGTAAATATTTTTTTATTTTTTGTAACTTAGTTCTTTTTTATTTTTTGTACTTTAGTTAGTTTATTTCATTGTATTTATTTGTAGGTATTGTATTTAATTAATTTATTGATAGTGTAGTGTTAGGTTTAATTGTAGATAATTGTAGGTATTATATTTAATTTATTTATTGATAGTGTAGTGTTAGGTTTAATTGTAACTTAGGTTAGGATTTATTTTACAGGTAATTTTGTAATTATTTTAACTAGGTAACTATTAAATAGTTATTAACTATTTAATAGCTATTGTACCTGGTTAAAATAATTACAAAGTTGCCTGTAAGATAAATATTAATCCTAAAATAGCTACAATATAATTATAATTTATATTGTAGCTATATTAGGGTTTATTTTACAGGTAAGTATTTAGCTTTAAATAGGAATAATTTATTTAATAAGAGTTAATTTATTTCGTTAGATTAAAATTATATTTAACTTAGGGGGGTGTTAGTGTTAGGGTTAGACTTAGCTTTAGGGGTTAATACATTTATTATAGTAGCGGTGAGATCCGGTCGGCAGATTAGGGGTTAATTATTGTAGGTAGGTGGAGGCGACGTTGTGTGGGGGCAGATTAGGGGTTAATAAATATAATATAGGGGTCGGTGATGTTAGGGGCAGCAGATTAGGGGTACATATGTATAATGTAGGTTGCGGCGGTGTACGGAGCGGCAGATTAGGGGTTAATAATAATATGCAGGGGTCAGCGATAGCAGGGGTGGCAGATTAGGGGTTAATACATATAATATAGGGGTCGGCGGTGTTAGGGGCAGCAGATTAGGGGTACATAACTATAATGTATGTTGCGGCGGTGTACGGAGCGGCAGATTAGGGGTTAATAAGTGTAAGGTTAGGGGTGTTTAGACTCGGGGTACATGTTCGAGTGTTAGGTGCAGACTTAGAAAGTGTTTCCCCATAGAAAACAATGGGGCTGCGTTAGGAGCTGAACGCTGCTTTTTTGCAGGTGTTAGGTTTTTTTTCATCTCAAATGGCCCCATTGTTTTCTATGGGGGAATCGTGCACGAGCACGTTTTTGAAGCTGGCCGCGTCCGTAAGCAACGCTGGTATTTAGAGTTGCAGTGACGGTAAATATGCTCTACGCTCCCTTTTTTGGAGCCTAACGCAGCCATTCTGTGAACTCTAAATACCAGCGGTATTTAAAAGGTGCGGTGGGAAAAAAGCACACGTAGCTAACGCACCCCTTTGACGCAGAACTCTAAATCTAGCCGTTAATGTTTAGATGGATATTATAGTAATGTATTTTCAATCGGTTACATGTGGAAAAGATTATAGAATATACAATAATATATTAAATAAAGACTTATTTGGTGCCAGTTATGCTTACCTAATAACCATCCCTCTGGCATCTCTCCATTCTCGAACTTTTGATACAGTCTGGTCTGCCTAAGGATACAAGCATCATGATAGGAGCCAGGGAAATTGGATCTTACGCTTATAATCCTCATTTTCGGGTCACACACCATCTGTACATTCAGAGAATGGCAAGACTTTCGGTTCTGATAAATCTCCTCCCATAAACGGGGAGGTCTAACTGCAATATGGGTACAGTCTATTGCCCCAAGTACATTTGGCATTCTGTCCACACTATAAAATTGAGACTTTATCGATTGCCACTCTTCTGTGGTAGATGGTAGATAAACATATTCTGGGAATATATGCATGAGTGCATCGATAACTTTGGAAATTATTCAGTGGCAAAAAAGTGCAAGGCAGCAAGAAACTTGAGGAGTCCGGGAATGGTCATTGAACGAGCCATCACTGGCTCTAGAAAATGTGCGATTTGAACATATAAAGTCAATATTGAATGTCGATCCAGACGGAACCTTTGAATAACCTCTCTATCGGAAAGGACATCTAAAGGAACCTGAGGAAGGAATACACGCTGTACCCGCAATCTCCTTCTTCTAACCACATTTTCTATGGCATCAGGTTCACACAAATTTGCCTTCTACCCCTGATTTGCATCAGACGAAGAATATACAGTTGAAGAAGTGTCTCCATGGCTAGCAGGATCAACAGTGAGTAAAGATTCAAGTGTATTGTCCTTCTTTTATATCACTTGTAGTCGTATAACTTATAGACCCTATTGTTTATTATGGTGCTCGCCACCTATAAGCTGGCGAGAGATTTTTCACGAGGTAGGTGCGAACAAATTCACGAGCGTATAAATAGATAGTTTAGTAATTACTGTTTTGTGCGAGATTTATGTTGAGCGAGTATTTTCTAGCTACAAAAAAGACTAGAATATAAGAGTTGCGGACAAGTTGTAAATGTAATTTTTTCAATGAATTCGAGGCATAGTACATACGGTTATTGATCCGCACGCAGAAATTTAGACAGAAATAGTCACGAAGACCTCGCAGACAGCTTAGTACATGAGGCCCATGATGTTGATTTTTTTTTTGGATTCGGGCCCTTAGTGAGAAAGTGTGTATATTTAATTTATGAACTGCATGCTCTATCTCAAATTTGAACGTTTTATGTTGACTTTGTTGTTTACAGTTATTCAAGCTTGACATCAGATTTAATACTAGTCTTATTATTTTAAGAGATACAATACCAACATATATTTTATCATTTTTTTTTTTTTAATAATAATTTTATTGAGGTTTTTTTGTCAAAACAAACACTCAGCACTTGCCAATACACATCATGAGAAACAAAGATTAACACAGGGTGAACTGTTAACATAAGTCAAATGAATAAACATAAGCATTGACTGACAAATTACTTTCACATAGGATACGAGAAATGTCAAATTAACTGATCACCTACTTCCTAATGTAAGCGACCGCTGTTGGGCCACCGAGAATTATCATAATCAGAATATAAAGTAGGTAGTCATGAATTGAAGAGGACCACTTATGGGTCCCTGTTGAAAAACCTCTATTTTTTCTTTTTATATGCACAATATCAGTATCAAGGTACAATAGTATACTATAATATGTTCTAAACTCCTTTAGTAGAAAATAGGATCCACAGTAAAGCCTTCCAACCAGTACATCAAGGCATTTGCTACTTATGATCTGGACTCACAAGGGTCTCTCAAATATATTGTAGGGAGAAAAAATTAAGAAGATCTATTTAAGGAGACCTACTGGTCTGAGTAAAATAAGTGGGAACCGTATTGTGATGTTATGTGAAGAAGGAGAGACTACTAATGGAGTGAAAGATGGTGCGGTATAGGTAAGAGAAACCGCTAAGTTAGTTCTCCTAGAGGGGGGGGGAGGTGGTAAAAAAAATGCGGTGAATGGAGTATATGCCAGAAAAAACTTTTAAAATACGTGGTATCAATTATTATATTGCCCTATAAGGGAAAAGAACTAGTGAGGCTGTAGAAAAAAAAAGTAAAATTATAGACTCATCTGGCTAATAATGATGGTCAGTCCTGCTGACCTAACTAGATTATAGGTATACCTGGGATGATTGAAGCTTATGAGATGACAGTAGGTTAGGTGAGGGGAATGTTGTTATGAGAAACATACATGCCTACAGTGAGATCCTAACAGCCATATAATAACTAATGAGGAGGGCAAGAAATGAGATAGTGAGCTAGTAAACTTTTGGGTCGCCTGGTGAGGTCAATATTTAGATTTTACGTGGGGAAGAGGAAAAGGGTGTAGAATGGTCATGATGAATTGTAGGGATTAAAAATAGCATTGACCAATCTTTCAGCTAAGGTGTGCTATCTTATATGTATAAAATCTGCTGATAGTCTAATGACATTATCATGTATTCCCTGTATACTATCTAAGGTGGGTCTAAGGGTGGTTCTATACTAATAGATAGGACTAGTCTGCTAAGTAGGTTCCGTATGCTTCATCTAGATAAAGCAGAGTGCTCACAAACTCCTAGTGAAGATTTCATACTTATAAAGTGTATTGGCATATCTACTTCTATACTAGCAATAGTATTGTCATGTGGTCTTCACTGGTGTTAAGTAGAACAGAAGGGTAGTTATATTCGAATTGAAAAACACATATTTACTATGTACTTAGTAGAGACCTGGTGATTGGGCACGGGCCCTATGCCCATCACATATGATCCCACATAGGTAGAGGCTACATATATATGTAAGGGAAAAGAAAAAGAATTCGGAGGTGCCAAGCACAAGTGCGAATATACCAGAGGTTAACAGAGAGAGCAAACAGTAATACATTGAGGCCTTAATGATATTACCATTATATACCCCCCAACATAGCAGAGTAAGTGAGCGTTAAAGAGGCAATATTCCTGATCTGCCCAATATAAGAGCTAGGCATATGGAGGATATGGCCACCTGTTATATCTAGGCTACATTGCTAAGATTAAAAAAGCATAAGATCGGAAGGCCTAACATAGTTATCATCCCTTTATATAGTGGCCATATAGGTCTGCAATGAACTGAGTAAAAATGAGCTGCAGGCAATGTGGTAAATTTAGCAGCCACACATGTATTGAAAGCCAAGCTATAGGATTTTTATGTTATATATAGCTACACATGAATCTGGTCACCACATGTCATATAAAGCTATATGAGACAAATAAGATAAGGGGATGTGAAAGACTTAACTATAGTGAGAGCTTATTGACACAGCAGTCTCTTTGGTAACAACATACTAACAGTAATAGATCCCCCTACAACTGAGGCAAAATAAACAACACATGAAACCATCAACATGATATATTGAGAAATGCGATTCTCCAGACCTTGACTGAAGGATTACTTATTGAGCAGAGTGGGCACATAAATAAATACACACTAGAAAACAGCAAAAAGAATATAATAACAAGCTGACTTTTCATTAACTCATATATAGCCTTTGCATGTGCCTGGAACTGTTTAGGCACAAAGATTAAGAGGAAAACATGTTCATTAATAACCGCCACAGGGAACATCAGGTTGAAGTAACAATGTCCGGTGAGCTGTATAACTTCTCAGGGCACTGAGCCCACTAGCAGCATTTATCCTACTTCATAATAGGACAAACTCACAACAAAGCCAATTGGAATATGAAAGTTAAAGATAATATTAGAGTCTGACATTGATAGCCGATTTGAATAGCTACCGGTACTCATGTGGAGCTGGGTTCGTGCCTGCAGGTTACATCTTGAGGCCCCCTGAGAGTGACAAGAAATGATGGTCATATCTCCAAGCATGGCGGGTCTGGCGGGAGCCTTAGGAATGAGCTCAAATGTGGCGTTGTAAGTCCGGTCCTTAAATTGTGGACGATGCTGGGAAAGGCCGCCTGACAGGACATACAGCTCTGGGCATGTGAGGTAAGAGTTGGGCCGCGCTGCTACTTTACTGGCTCTACCTTCCCGCAAACGATCACATTAATTGCTGCGAGTCACAACGTAAGATGTTAGGCACTTCCCTGGGGCACTGTAGGCTGCAGCAACGGGTGGTAAGCAAGCTCCCGTCTCACTCACGCAGGTCATTACCTTCAAGCGCTTTTCTACCAGAGAGCTCAGAACAAAGTGCCAAGTTAGTGGCGGATTCTTTGGGCTGGCAATTCTCCTGCTCTCTGGGGCTGTTATAGACATGCGTGTGTGGACGGCGTGCGCTGTGAACTCTGGTGCTGACTGCTGAATCTTCCTGGCTCCTTGGTGTTCAAGCAAACCTCTGCACCCATCTAAAAAGGTATGCATCTGCTCTAGAATGCGATCAGAAACCTCCATTATTAGAAGGAAGGTAAGCTCCTAGTTGAAGGCTAGAAGTAATCGTCTTTGGACAAACTTGCTCTCTGCTTGAAGTGCCCCTTAGGCCGCAAGATGGCCACCCCCGGCTCTTTGCTCGATGCTAGACGCGCCAGTCTTGAGGGACTCCGTGAATGTAGAATCTCTCTCCTTATGATCAGTTGCAAAAGACGGCCGTGCTCTCTAAACTGCAGTATTAGTTGAATAAAGGAATAAATGAAACTCAGACGGTCAGCAAAATAGTTTTTTGTATATATTATGGTCAGAGCTGTTGGGATGTGCGACCGTCTGGATCCAAAGTTGGCTCCGCCCCCTATTTTAGCATTTAAATATTAGAGAATGATTTCACTGAAATTTTTATTTCTTCTACTAAATCTTTTTATATTAAAAAAAGTATTAAATTCAAAAGAAGAAAATATAACTTTAGAATGTAATATTTGAATGTTGATAGTCATAATTTAAGCATTTAAAAGTGCCACCATTTAAATAATGCATTCCCTATTTCCAATAATATTAAATTGCTTTCAACATTTGTTTGGAACAGACACATAGTGCCAGAGTTCATTGTTTTAAAGGAGCATTATTTTCAATAAATGTACCAAAATACACTTCCTGTAATGACTATGCAGGTTTTAAAGAAACCGGGGTGGGAAGCAAAATGATAAAGACAATCTCTACTTATGTGTACTTTTATTTGATAACATTTTCATTTATTAAAATGGTGTGACATTAATTGAGTATTATGGATGTCATCTGGATATTAGTATGACTCGAGAGACATCAGAGAAAAATATCAAATATATCTAATCAAACCCTCTGCCCTAGGTTCACGTTATGTAATTCATTTTATGGAAGGATGTTTTTTCTAGTGACTCATATGTCTGGGAATCTTTTTTGAAAATATATTTTTTTTAATACGTGAGTTGGCAACTTTGATGTGATACATGTTTCATCTAAATAAAATTGCCTTTTAGGCTGTTATTTTATTTGGAAAAGAATGGTTGCTTCAAACCAATTTGGAAACAAACAGTAAATTCCCATCTAGAATCACTGTCAAAGGAAGTTTCCATAACTTAATTGTCACCCAGCTCCAACAGAATAAATTGTTAATGGCAAAACGGTTGTATTTCTGTCTGCTGTATATACTTAAAAGTCATGTAGAGAATGTATTAAGCAAACATGTCTAACATGTCTGATATAAAATCTGAAAGCAGAGGCAAAACAGAAAAAACAATGCTTTATTTTCTCTTGCAACGCATTTCTCGACCATTATACAGGTCATTTCATCAGGCAGTAAGAAAAACGGATACAAAATAGCTTCATTAGCTACATTAAATACACTTGTTATGATTTAAAACAGAAAGTTGTCATTTTAAAAACGCCAATCAGCGTACAATATCTCAATCATGTGTGATCTGTTTACTTTGTGTAAAAAAAAACTCTTCACATAATTAATAAAGGATTTTGTTCACACATATTTTCATATTTGTATCATAATAGTGCATCATTATGAATAACATGTACTTTATGTAGAACAATATTAGCATCCAGATTAGAAAGTGCATTTCTGAAAATCCATTTAGCGGTTCAGTATATAGTCTAGTTTATTGATATGTTTCGTTTACTTAGTGAGGCAAAATGTAAATAAGCACATAATTAAATGTGCTCATGGTGTTTTAACTCATTTTAGCATTTTTTTTTAAAACTGAGAGTTTGTTAATTTTTACATTATATTATCGATTTGCGTTTAAAGGCATATCTTTCTTCATAACCTATGCATTGTGTCAAAAATAGATAAGAAATCATTCTTGGACATGCATTTTTGAAGATTGCGTTTTGCCATTCTTTTTATATTTTGTATAGATAGTTAATTTGTTTGGGTTGATATGTTTGTTCTGAAAGGAGAAAACATTTAAAATCTGATAAACGCAAGTCTGTCTGCTGAGGCAATACCAGCATAGTAAATGACCATGTTAAATATAATACAATTAATAAAATTACTCTAGTGTGTGTGTAAATATGATATTGACCATAAATGTGTTTGTCTATATTTGTTTGACCCTTATATAAGGCAAACCACAACATTCCTTGGTCGTGTATGCATCTGTGGATGTATCTTTAAACGAAAAAAATATATATATTTTACCAAAAATATTTCGTGTTTTGTTGTATCAATGTTTGGTGTTTTATATCACAAGTGGTTTGCATGTTATCTCAATCAATATGTATTCTGCATCATCTGCATAATATGTACCGGTCTAATTGAAATGTATAGTAAACTGTCATTATGATGTAAAACCAATAGTATATATTAATGTTATTATGGAATGGTATTACTAATGTTAGATAATGGTTGTGCTAGTCTGATTGAAATACGTGGTGTACCATAATTATATAATGGTACTAATGGTGAATATTAAATGTTGTTATTGAATAAAGGTTTTGAAAGAAGGGAGAAGTATATATCTGCTATAGGAAGATATGTCAGTAAAAATTGTTGAATGAGAATGGACATTAATAATGTTAAGTGAACATTAAAAACATAAAAAATCTTCAATTCTTTATTATCGACATCCTAAAAACAGCAAACTCAGTAAAATAACAAGTGAATATGTTCAGACTACATCGTCTAACGCGTTTCAGCTTTCTCAGCCTAACTCATAGACCTATATTAGTGTCTGACATTCTAGTCTCTTATACACTTGTTAATTAAAAAACACACCCATCTGAACATAATTAGTGCTTTTATTCTATATAAACAATTCATATTATATTACATCATATAACAATGTTTCCTTAATTAATTCATAGTTCTGAGCTTGCAAAATGTCTTTTTGGGGAACAGGCGAAAAGCATATCAATTAAAGGCTGCTAGATCTAGGTTGGCATTAAGACCTGAAGAATAAAGGGTTTTTAACTTAAAAATCCAAAAAGTTTTGCATTGTCCCAATTTAGTTAGTCTATTGTAATCAGATTATTTGGAAATGAAATCTATGGGCAAAAAATTGTATATAAGTGTGTTGCTGTTGTAATTAAATAAACAATGATTAGGGATACTATGTTTTATTTTGGCTGTTTTGCAATTTTTGTTCACCCCCGTCTGGTTCTGATTTTCCTAGAGGTGTGGCCTACGTATTGTATGTCGCAAATGCATTCTATTAAGTATATAACAAAGCTGGATTCACAATTGTAGAACCCTGAAATGGGAAAACTCTCACTGGTAACAGTGGATGTGAACGTTTTTTGTCCTGATTTAATAAATTTACAGGAATTGCACCTATTTTGTAATAATCATTATTAAATTGTGTTCTAAAAGTATATCCCTACTACTCATGTCAAATTTGGATTTATTAAATTGTTTGGGTTTTACTTGTAAAATATTTGTTCTGTCCAAGTACTTTGCTTTGGCAAATGCTTGATCTAGTAGATGTGTGGAGTAACCCTTTTCTAAAAGTCTTTGTTCCCAAAAAAATTCTAATGTGGTACAATTTCTTCTAATTCATCTGAATTGACTATAGGGTATATTTCTAATCCAGCTTTTGTGATGGTTGCTCCTAAATTCGAGGAGACTGTTACTATCAACATTTTAAAATAGGTTTTGGACACTATAGTATTGTTTTCTCCCCATCTTAAAGCAAAATCTAGATATTTTATTGATTGTGTTTGTATATTAGCTGTAAAATGTAAACCCATAGTGTTATGGTTTAAATGAGAGATGAATAAGTCTACTGGTGTTCTATCTCCATCCCAAATAAAGATCAAATCGTCAATGTATCAGCTATAGAAGACCAGGTTCGCCCCAAAGACGCCATGGTAGATATATCTTTCCTCAAATAAACCCATGAAGAGGTTTGCAAAACTAGGGGTGAACCTGGTCCTTATGGCAGTACCCTTGACCTGCAAATAATAATGATCTTGGAAAATGAAATAGTTGTGTTTCAAAATGTAGTTAATACTTTTTTCTGATCAGGTAAATATATGTCCTGTTCTAGGAAATGTGAAATGGCTGAAACGCCTAATTCGTGAGTGATGTTAGAATATAAAGAACTGACATTGCAAGTTATCCATAATACGTTTTTGTCTGTAGTAGGAACTTGACTAATTAGTTGTAGAAGATGAGTACTGTCTCTAATGTAAGATGGTAGAATAGTGACAAATTTCTGTAGAAGCTGGTCCATGTAATATGATAAATTATATATATAAATTGTCATTGCCTGCAATAATTGGGTGGCCCGGTGGATTATGGATGTCCTTATGGACTTTCATCAAATGATAGTAATGGGTTATACTGGGATTAGATATTTTTAAAATTATTTTTCATTCTTATTCAATATCCCCAAATTTAAACCCTTTTCAATATGCATAGAATAAGTTTGGAGATACATGGAAGTAGGATATCCCTGTAGTATAAGATAGTAATCTTTGTCACCCAATATCCTATCTGCTTCCCTTAGGTAATCCTGAATGTCTTGTATAATAATTCCTCCTCCCTTATCCGCATCAGGAATAATAATATTTGGGTTATTTTGTAAGCTTATTAGAGCTTTTTTTTCTCTGATATGTATAAAATATTTATTTTTATTTTTGGATTTGGACATCTTTTCTAAATCTTCCAATACCATATAATGATATAATTCGATATATTGATTGGAAGTAAACTGCAGAAAAAAGAGAACCAATCCGGACAGGTAGCCAGTGCAGTTAGAGTTTATTAGCAAGGTAATAGATGACAGGAACAACTCAAACCATCTGACATGTTTCACGCATGTTCACATGCGCTTCTTCAGAGATAGTGGTATGGGTGTCACAGGTGAGCCTAAATAGGCTGCTATAGCCAATTATATGGAAATGGGATTATCTGAGGTAACAGGTAGATCAGGTGGGCTCAGCTGTGAAAACCAAACATTTTTAACTCTATAGGGTGATACACTGTTAAATCAGTGAACATATATTATATTGTACAATACAAAGTCACAATAGTCTAATCTTGGCAACAAGATTAGGCAAAAGAGAGAAACATTATCACATTATTATACAAAATAGTAAAAGTACAGTAGGTGCTTTAAAAAATGTTTAACAAAGCCATTGTATAGTACAAAGTAATGTACTAATAGGTAAACAAGCTCTTTACTAATATAAGAAATAAAATAAAATACATATTTTTTTGGATAATGAAATAACTAAGGAAAAAAAGGAAGGACAAAGAAGAAGGTGACAAATAAACTAATAACTTACTTCTAGTTGTTCTATATTAAAAAGATAGTATGGTACTTTAAAACATGATTATCACTTTTAGTTTTGGGATATATGACTCTTGAATTAAGTTCTAGGGTTGTTTCACAGCTTGCTAAGGAATAATTATATTATTGCCCTAGATATTATTAATATGTCAAGGACATGTATTGTTAGCTTGCTGAGTGTTGGAGTGTAATCCCTCGAGTATTCTTTTATTAATTGATTACTTCTTCATTTTTACTTTCTGGTTTCTCTCTGAAGTACTAGGGGAAGCCTAAGGTGGGAGTTATAGTAATAACATTAATTGGATCTGCTATATGAATAGGTCATTTATTTGCATAAACTGATGCTTCTAGAGAAACAGTGCCTGTTTGACCTTACTTATGAGAATATGGTGTGTGTGCAGCAACTAATTATGCAACTTGATTTAGTCGATAAATAAATTAACATCATATCTCCTATTGATGCCTATTGGTGATCTGGTCGCCAATGTAAAAATCCAGAAAACTTCTCGTTTCTGGAGTGTTTTAACTCTATCCCCTCCTTGAGGATCTTTATTTATATGTTCTATTCCTTGGAAAGAGAAATTCTTAATGTGATTAGAGTGGGTATGAAAATGTTTAGCTACGGGAGTTCTTGGTGTGGTTTCTTCTATGGATATTAAATGTTCTCTAATCCTATCCTTAAGAGGACGGGTCGTGATCCCTACATATTGGAACCCACACTCCCTACAGGTGACTAGATAGATAACGAATGTTGAAGTGCAATTTATCCTGTTCTTAATGAAGTAGGTTTTGCCTGTTTGAGTTGACACAAAGGTGGTGCTAGGGTTTGTGTAGTCACAGCTTTTGCAGCGTGTGTGTCCACATCTGTAAAAGCCAGCTGATGGTGTTAACCAGTTACTACGGGACTCAATTTTCTTATGAAATTTTTTCTTCACTACATCTCCTAGATTGGTGGCCTTTTTAGCTGAAAACTTGACTAAATTATCCATTTTGTGTTTTAGTGTGGTGTCTCCATTAAGAACTGGTAAATATTTTCTAATAATTCCACATATTTTATAAAACTGTCCACTAAATTTGGTAGTGAAATAAAAAGGGTCTTTAACAGATGTTGCTTTACTTGTGTTTGCTACTCGGTTCGTGGTGATAACTTGTGAGGGCTGATTGTTACTAGATTCCCCAGTGTTATCCCTCTCTGTCTTATTCAGTAGGGTTTGTCTATCCATTTTGGCTACCTGAGTCATTATGTGGTTTAGTAATGGTTTACTATAGCCTCTGTTTGATAATTTCTCTTTGAGGATTCTAGCTTCTCTGTAGTAGATGTTTAATGTTGAACAGTTTCTGCGTAAGCGAAGAAACTGACCTTTCGGTATGCCTTTCCTCATGTGAGGTGCATGGCAGGAGTCTGCTCTAAGAATGGTGTTCCTGGATAGGGGTTTGCTATAGTTAGAAATAATGATGTTATTATCCTTATCATATTGCAAATGTAAGTCTAGATATTCAATTTTTCTATCTTGTACATTATATGTGAAGGATAGATTGAGTTTGTTCTGATTTAGATATTGGATAAAGCTAGTAATTGTGTTATCTTGGTTATCACTATAAATGAGGATCAGATCATCGATGTATCTGCCGTATGTAATAATATTGGCCTTGAATTGACAGTCACCCCCAATTGATTGGATGTGTTTGTAGGATTAAAATTAGACTTCTTCTTAACTGTTGTATGTATAAACTCATCAAATAGATGTGTTGTTAAATTGTCAACATTAGACACGACATATGAGGTATTCTTATTTTCTGGCATGAAATTGGTAAGTATCAATTGTGAATCTGTCAGATTTGTTTTATTCTCTTTTAATTTTTTGTTTGCAAAATTTTTTTGTAGTGTTAATTTACATATAAATTTGTTCAGATCTACAAATATATCAAAAATCTTATGAGAATTAGGTGGACAAAAGGACAGGCCCTATTGTTAATTGTTAACTGTAATTAAAACAAAACTTACATTACATACGTTTGACAATTAAAAAAAAACCCCATCTAGCTAACAAAATATATAGGGCTAGATTACAAGTAGATCGGTATTTAGTACATCCACTTGAGCTCTAATACCACTGAAAGTACATTTTTAATGCAGGAAGGTCTGTACGCGTATTACAAGTTGAAAGTGAAATGTTAGCGCAAGCAACACAACATCAGGATTTCGGCTATTATGACCATGGTAACTTCTTCTTGCTATAGACTTCAATCGAGTATATATATATATATATATATATATATATATATATAAAATCAAGAAAATAGATTTTATATATATATGAGGTCTGAGGAAGGGGTGAATGCCCCGAAACGTCACTGCCAAATAAATATTTGTTATTTTGAAATCCAGTGAGTGCTTATTCTTATTCAGATTATATATATATATATATATATAAAATCAAGAAAATAGAGAGACGCACTCACTGAGACAGAACAATAGCTAGAAAAACTTCTGTGCTTGTCCACAAGGCCAGTGCCACTCAGGGTGCAGTCTCTTTTTGCACACTATGCCTTTTCACAGAGAAAAAATATCCTGTAGCATGTCAGTCTGATCCTGCCCAATGACAGTCCGCACCGAAATACCAGGCAATTCTTCTCTGAACAAGACAAACAACAAACCCCAGACGTACGTTTCGGCCTCTCATGTGCCTCGTCAGTGAGGTGCAGTTGCATATCTCTAGGGCAAGCAGTCCACGTCTGGTTTCCCCTTTTACTCTTAGGGAGACCTAAGAGCAATTTACATAAAATAAAAAAAATAGAGAGACGCACTCACTGAGACAGAACAATAGCTAGAAAAACTTCTGTGCTTGTCCACAAGGCCAGTGCCACTCAGGGTGCAGTCTCTTTTTGCACACTATGCCTTTTCACAGAGAAAATAAATATATATATATATATATATATATATATCTGAAAGGTATGGAGAAAGACAGGCGCACAGGGGCACACTTCGTGTAATACGTTCACACTTAATGTATAAATAACTGGAAGGAAAATCCACGCTCACCTGGTATACCCTCAATATATGAGGTATTTTAAAGGCACTTATGTTGATGTACTCTGTCTCCTTCCACTCCTCCTGCTTGTCCACGGTTCTTCAGTTGTTCAGATGCTTTTTGCAAGTCCCAGCAAAGAAACTCAAGTAGGGACATATAAAATCGTGCATACATACAAATATAAAACAAGAATGAAGAGCCATAGTTCAGATTAGTAACAGGATCCTGTGATATGGACCGTTTACAAGTACAGACTAATATGCTCTGTAGTATCCAAATAAAGCTATGGAGCACCAAAGGCTTACCTCTAAACTGCCCCACTATAATAGATAGCGTGGCAGATGAGTACCTTATGCAGCTCCGTGTAAGCTGTGCACACAATGCGTGCAATCTTGTGACGTGTGGCGGGGGTGGAGCCTAACGCGTTTCGTAACCAATGGGTTATTTCCTCAGAGGTGTGGGCCGCCCCCCAACCTAGCTCTATAAATGCGTATGGCTGAGGCTAATTAGCCTCCTTATGGACCCTCTATCGCCATTTTGATTGTGGGCAAAATCGGAACTCTAACACCAATAATTTTATTGTACAACATCTAAAAAATATAATAATAATGTTTTAATACTGTTTAAAATACCATTCAAAAAACAACTTTTCTAGTGTTTATTACAAGTGACTATTAAATGTTTATCTTGTATGTGGCTAAAGAGGTGGCGCTCTCATGTTTTTGAATATAGCAGCCAGTTTACACTTGTAAATTCAATTTTAGGATATAAAAAAGTATTTTTTTTAAAAGGATAAGGTTTTTCTTTTTTTTTTAAAAAACCCCCGTATACAATAAATATGAAATATAAAAGAAAAATCCTATACACTAACAATATAATAAATAAATAATTAATAGGTAATTCATTGCTCAGAATCTAATAATCCATCTTAAAATGAAATATTTAAAAACCTTAAGAATATATGGTGATGTATGTTATTTGACTTCCATAGATTAAAATTTGGTCTAGTTTAAACATAGTATATAATACCACAGTTCATTTGTGTATATAGAATGCTTAAATGGAAAACACAGACTGTAAAGGATAATGCAGGAGGTTACAGAAAGGCTGCCAAATCAATATCTCTGTTTAACCCTTTAGGTTCCAGGGTCTCTAATTTGTGTATCCAGACTGTCTCTCTTTTGCGTAGTTCTAGGAGTCTACTACCTCCTTGTTTGCCTTGGTGTACTTGTTCTATCGCCTTGATAAAAAAATCTGTTTTTATTTTTTCCATGAACTTGTGTGAAGTGGTTTATTAAAGGATTCTTAAGAATTCCTGCTTCAATATTTTTCATATGTTCCAGGCAGCGAATTTTAAGACCCTGTGTCGTGCGTCCATTGTACATTTTGGGGTGCTACAGGTGCACTCCAGCATGTACACTACATGATCAGATTTACAATTAAGTAGACCTTTAATAGGATATTTATCTCCATTTTTCCCACTATCAATATATTTGTTAAACTTTTTATCCCTGTGTATATGTGCACAACAGACACAGTCCTTTCTTGAACACTTACTTACCTGTAGCACCCCAAAAAGGTACATTGGACGCACGACACAGGGTCTTAAAATTTGCTGCCTGGAACATATGAAAAACACTGAAGCAGGAATTCTTAAGAATCCTTTAATAAACCACTTCACACAAATTCATGGAAAAAATAAAAACAGATTTTTTTTCAAGGCGATAGAACAAGTACACCAAGGCAAACAAGGAGGTAGTAGACTCCTAGAACTACGCAAAAGAGAGATAGTCTGGATACACAAATTAGAGACCCTGGAACCTAAAGGGTTAAACAGAGATATTGATTTGGCAGCCTTTCTGTAATCTCCTGCATTATCCTTTACAGTCTGTGTTTTCCATTTAAGCATTCTATATACACAAATGAACTGTGGTATTATATACTATGTTTAAACTAGACCAAATTTTAATCTATGGAAGTAAAATAACATACATCATCATATAGTCTTAAGGTTTTTAAATATTTCATTTTAAGGTGGATTATTAGATTCTGAGCAATGAATTACCTATTAATTATTTATTTATTATATTGTTAGTGTATAGGATTTTTCTTTTATATTTCATATTTATTGTATACGGTTTTTAAAAAAAAAAGAAAAACCTTATCCTTTTTAAAAAATACTTTGTTATATCCTAAAATTGAATTTACAAGTGTAAACTGGCTGCTATATTCAAAAACATGAGAGCGCCACCTCTTTAGCCACATACAAGATAAACATTTAATAGTCACTTGTAATAAACACTAGAAAAGGTGTTTTCAATGGTATTTTAAACAGTATTAAAACATTATTATTATATTTTTTAGATGTTGTACAATAAAATTATTGGTGTTAGAGTTCCGATTTTGCCCACAATCAAAATGGCGATAGAGGGGCCATAAGGAGGCTAATTAGCCTTAGCCATACTCATTTATAGAGCTAGGTTGGGGGGCGGCCCACACCTCTGATGACGAAACACATTAGGCTCCGCCCCCCCACACGTCACAAGATTGCACGCATTGTGTGCACAGCTTACACGGAGCTGCATAAGGTACTCATCTGCCACGCTATCTATTATAGTGGGGCAGTTTAGAGGTAAGCCTTTGGTGCTCCATAGCTTTATTTGGATACTACAGAGCATATTAGTCTGTACTTGTAAACGGTCCATATCACAGGATCCTGTTACTAGTCTGAACTACGGCTCTTCATTCTTGTTTTATATTTGTATGTATGCACGATTTTATATGCCTATGAATAAGCGCCACTAGGGGGCGTGAAACGCGTCAGGCCTGTCTTTTTCACCCCCTGTCTTTGTGTCTAGCTTGATTGTGTATTTTATATACAATTTTTAAACATTTTTTCATTAAAGTTTTGAATTTTTTACTGATTATAGTTGCGCCTATATGGTTATTGGAGTACCTGCCATTTGTCCTCCTGTTCTTGTATATACAGCGATTTTGAGTTGATCGCTGGCTACGGCACTCTGCCATACAATTCCATTGGAGCATTTTACCTACCATTACCGGTTCCGGTTCCGGACGCTGCTATACCGCGCTTACTCACTGTGTACGATTTTATATGTCCCTACTTGAGTTTCTAAGTGGGATTTTTTGTATGCTTAAACCATATAATTACAAATAAAACACTTGGGCCTAGATTTGGAGTTTGGCGTTAGCCGTGAAAACCAGCGTTAGAGGCTCCTAACGCTGGTTTTGGCCGCCC
Organism: Bombina bombina; assembly: GCF_027579735.1. Classification (NCBI taxonomy): domain Eukaryota; kingdom Metazoa; phylum Chordata; class Amphibia; order Anura; family Bombinatoridae; genus Bombina; species Bombina bombina. Next base: position 511,648,159 of record NC_069499.1, on the reverse strand, counting down.
GCTGGTATTTGGAGTCAGTGATTAAAGGGTCTAACGCTCACTTTTCAGCCGCGACTTTTCCATACCGCAGATCCCCTTACGTCAATTGCGTATCATATCTTTTCAATGGGATCTTCCTAACGCCGGTATTTAGAGTCGTTTCTGAAGTGAGCGTTAGAGCTCTAACGACAAAACTCCAGCCGCAGGAAAATAGCAGTAGTTAAGAGCTTTCTGGGCTAACGCCGGTTCATAAAGCTCTTAACTACTGTACCCTAAAGTACACTAACACCCATAAACTACCTATGTACCCCTAAACCGAGCTCCCCCCACATCGCCGCCACTCGATTAAAATTTTTTAACCCCTAATCTGCCGACCGCCACCTACGTTATACTTATGTACCCCTAATCTGCTACCCCTAACCCCGCCGACCCCTGTATTACATTTATTAACCCCTAACCTGCCCCCCACAACGTCGCCGCCAGCTACTTAAAATAATTAACCCCTAATCTTCCGACCGCAAAGCGCCGCCACCTACGTTATCCCTATGTACCCCTAATCTGCTGCCCCTAACACCGCCGACCCCTATATTATATTTATTAACCCCTAATCTGCCCCCCTCAACGTCGCCGACACCTGCCTACACTTATTAACCCCTAATCTGCCGAGCGGACCTGAGCGCTACTATAATAAATGTATTAACCCCTAATCCGCCTCACTAACCCTATAATAAATAGTATTAACCCCTAATCTGCCCTCCCTAACATCGTCGACACCTAACTTCAATTATTAACCCCTAATCTGACGACCGGAGCTCACCGCTGCTATAATAAATGGATTAACCCCTAAAGCTAAGTCTAACCCTAACTCTAACACCCCCCTAAGTTAAATATAATTTAAATCTAACGAAATAAATTAACTCTTATTAAATAAATTATTCCTATTTAAAGCTAAATACTTACCTGTAAAATACATCCTAATATAGCTACAATATAAATTATAATTATATTATAGCTATTTTAGGATTTATATTTATTTTACAGGCAACTTGGTAATTATTTTAACCAGGTACAATAGCTATTTAATAGTTACCTAGTTAAAATAATAACAAATTTACCTGTAAAATAAATCCTAACCTAAGATATAATTAAACCTAACACTACCCTATCAATAAATTAATTAAATAAACTACCTACAATTACCTACAATTAACCTAACACTACACTATCAATAAATTAATTAAACACAATTCCTACAAATAAATACAATTAAATAAACTAGCTAAAGTACAAAAAATAAAAAAGAATTAAGTTACAAAAAATAAAAAAATATTTACAAACATAAGAAAAATATTACAACAATTTTAAACTAATTACACCTACTCTAAGCCCCCTAATAAAATAACAAAGCCCCCCAAAATAAAAAATTCCCTACCCTATTCTAAATTAAAAAAGGTAAAAGCTCTTTTACCTTACCAGCCCTGAACAGGGCCCTTTGCGGGGCATGCCCCAAGAATTTCAGCTCTTTTGCCTGTAAAAAAAACATACAATACCCAAGCCCCCCAACATTACAACCCACCACCCACATACCCCTAATCTAACCCAAACCCCCCTTAAATAAACCTAGCACTAAGCCCCTGAAGATCTTCCTACCTTGTCTTCACCATCCAGGTTCACCGATCCGTCCTGAAGAGCTCCTCCGATGTCCTGATCCAAGCCCAAGCGGGGGGCTGAAGAGGTCCATGATCCGGTCAAAGTCTTCATCCAAGCGGGGCAGAAGAGGATCTTCCACTTGATTGAAGTCTTCATCCAAGCAGCATCCATCCGGAGCGAAGCGGCAGGATCCTGAAGACCTCCAGCGCGGAACATCCATCCGGCCCGACGACTGAACGACGAATGACTGTTCCTTTAAGGGACGTCATCCAAGATGGCGTCCCTCGAATTCCGATTGGCTGATAGGATTCTATCAGCCAATCGGAATTAAGGTAGGAATTTTCTGATTGGCTGATGGAATCAGCCAATCAGAATCAAGTTCAATCCGATTGGCTGATCCAATCAGCCTATCAGATTGAGCTCGCATTCTATTGGCTGATCGGAACAGCCAATAGAATGCGAGCTCAATCTGATTGGCCTCTTCAGCCCCCCGCTTGGGCTTGGTGGGTTGTAATGTTGGGGGGCTTGGGTATTGTATGTTTTTTTTTACAGGCAAAAGAGCTGAAATTCTTGGGGCATGCCCCGCAAAGGGCCCTGTTCAGGGCTGGTAAGGTAAAAGAGCTTTTACCTTTTTTAATTTAGAATAGGGTAGGAAATTTTTTATTTTGGGGGGGTTTGTTATTTTATTAGGGGGCTTAGAGTAGGTGTAATTAGTTTAAAATTGTTGTAATATTTTTCTTATGTTTGTAAATATTTTTTTATTTTTTGTAACTTAGTTCTTTTTTATTTTTTGTACTTTAGCTAGTTTATTTAATTGTATTTATTTGTAGGAATTGTGTTTAATTAATTTATTGATAGTGTAGTGTTAGGTTAATTGTAGGTAATTGTAGGTAGTTTATTTAATTAATTTATTGATAGGGTAGTGTTAGGTTTAATTATATCTTAGGTTAGGATTTATTTTACAGGTAAATTTGCTATTATTTTAACTAGGTAACTATTAAATAGCTATTGTACCTGGTTAAAATAATTACCAAGTTGCCTGTAAAATAAATATAAATCCTAAAATAGCTATAATATAATTATAATTTATATTGTAGCTATATTAGGATGTATTTTACAGGTAAGTATTTAGCTTTAAATAGGAATAATTTATTTAATAAGAGTTAATTTATTTCGTTAGATTTAAATTATATTTAACTTAGGGGGGTGTTAGTGTTAGGGTTAGACTTAGCTTTAGGGGTTAATACATTTATTAGAATAGCGGTGAGCTCCGGTCGGCAGATTAGGGGTTAATAATTGAAGTTAGGTGTCGGCGATGTTAGGGAGGCCAGATTAGGGGTTAATACTATTTATTATAGGGTTAGTGAGGCGGATTAGGGGTTAATAACTTTATTATAGTAGCGCTCAGGTCCGCTCGGCAGATTAGGGGTTAATAAGTGTAGGCAGGTGTCGGCGACGTTGTGGGGGGCAGATTAGGGGTTAATAAATATAATATAGGGGTCGGCGGTGTTAGGGGCAGCAGATTAGGGGTACATAGGGATAACGTAGGTTGCGGCGGTTTACGGAGCGGCAGATTAGGGGTTCAAAAAAATATGCAGGGGTCAGCGATAGCGGGAGCGGCAGATTAGGGGTTAATAAGTGTAAGGTTAGGGGTGTTTAGACTCGGGGTACATGTTAGAGTGTTAGGTGCAGACGTAGGAAGTGTTTCCCCATAGGAAACAATGGGGCTGCGTTAGGAGCTGAACGCTGCTTTTTTGCAGGTGTTAGGTTTTTTTTCAGCTCAAACAGCCCCATTGTTTCCTATGGGAGAATCGTGCACGAGCACGTTTTTGAGGCTGGCCGCGTCCGTAAGCAACTCTGGTTTTGAGAGTTGCATTTGCGGTAAAAATGCTCTACGCTCCTTTTTTGGAGCCTAACGCAGCATTTGTTTGAACTCTCTATACCAGAGTTAAATTTATGGTGCGGCCAGAAAAAAGCCCGCGGAGCGTTAACAGCCCATCTACCGCAAAACTCCAAATCTAGGCCCTGGTTTTTAATTCTATTACATTGTGTAGTGCTGTTAATCCGGTAAATAGCACATATCAGTACACATATTTTCCACCCCCTCATCCACTGGTATTCACCCACATAATATTGAAAGCTGGGACTTGCAAAAAGCATCTGAACAACTGAAGAACCGTGGACAAGCATGAGGAGTGGAAGGAGACAGAGTACATCAACATAAGTGCCTTTAAAATACCTCATATCTTGAGGGTATACCAGGTGAGCATGGATTTTTCCCCCTGTTATTTATACATTAAGTGTGACCGTATTACACGAAGTGTGCCCCTGTGCGCCTGTCTTTCTCCATACCTTCCAGATACCTAAGAGGAACCTCGCCCTGCGGGGGATCATCCTTTTTTACAGACGGGCTATCAATCACCTACAGCACATGGGAACTAGTACTGTGGAATATAAAGAATATTATACACCCATAGACTGTCCATTCCAAACTAATAAGACTGCTTGTTGTATAAACTGTATATTGTCTCACACACATATATATCTATATAAAGTATATATTCTGAGTAGTGGATGAGAATATATATTGAGACCAGCAGATAACTTATATACTTCAAGCGCTGATCACCCTTGTTTTTGTATATATATATATATATATATATATATATATATATATATATATATATATATATATATATATATATTTATATACACACACAGAGAGAAATGCACTCACAGGAACAAACAACCAGCTCAATACCATTGTTAGCCTGTTCTATGGTGATTTAACACCTGGGTGCAACTTCTTTTAGCCCAGTAATGCTTCACAGAGTAGAACTTTCCTGTAGTATATCAGTCTGATCCCACCTATTATGTTCAGTCCAGCGCCAAAATACCAGGCAATTCCTTTCTGAACAAGGAACAAAGCAACCCCAGACGATCGTGGACTCCTTGCTCAGTGTGCTTAAAGGAATACTGCTACACCTCACTGACGAGGCCCAATGAAGGCTGACATGATCGTCTGGGGTTGCTGTGTTCCTTGTTCAGAGAGGAATTGCCTGGTATTCCAGCGCTGGACTGACCGTAATAGGCGGGATCAGACTGATATACTACAGGAAAGTTCTACTCTGTGAAAAGCATTACTGGGTTAAAAGAAGTTGCACCCAGGTGGTAAATCGCTATGGAACAGGCAAACAATGGCATTGAGCTGGTTGTTCGTTCCTGTGAGTGCACTTTTCTCTGTGTGTATTTAGTTTACCTATGGGAAAAAAGGGCAACCAGACGTGGACTCCTTGCTCAGTGTGCTTAGAGGAATATGGCTACACCTCACTGACGAGGCCCAATGAAGGCCGAAACGATCATCTGGGGTTGCTGTGTTCCTTTTTCAGAGAGGAATTGCCTGGTATTTCAGCGCTGGACTGACCATAATAGGCGGGATCAGACTAATATACTACAGGAAAGATCTACTCTGTGAAAAGCATTACTGGGCTAAAAGAAGTTGCACCAAGGTGGTAAATCGCCACAGAACAGGCTAACAATGGTATTGAGCTGGTTGTTTGTTCCTGTGAGTGCACTTCTCTCGTGTGTGTATATATATATATTTTTTAAAACTAACACATATCACTCTTGCGCTAACCCGACCACGTTTAACCAAGTGTGCTAAACCTGAAGGTAGTTATTCATATTTTATATTCCAATGCTCTTCACATAGAAGAAAATGTTCTTTTTCATTTTAAATATATATTTCTATATATAACTGATGCATTTTTTGTGTAATATATATATGTATGTCTATATGAATATATATAGGTATAGAAATATACAGATATATATAGGAATAAACATTTAAAAATACAAAAAACATTTTCTCAAATGTGAAGAACAATGGAATGTAAAATATTTACTGTAAAAAGACAGTAAAACACATTATTAAATATTAATTTTGAATAAAATTGATTTTTCATGTTTAAAGGGACACTAAACCCAAACATTTTCTTTCATGATTCAAGTAGAGAATAGAATTTTAAATAACATTCTATTATCTAATTTGCTTCATTCTTTAGATATCCTTTGTTGAAGAAATATCCATGCACATGTGTGATCCAATTACACGAGGCATATATGTGCATCTACCAATCAGCAGCTACTGAGCATATCTAGATATGCTTTTCATCAAAGAATATTAATTAAAATCACATGCTCTTTCTAAATCATGAAAGAAAAATTCCGGGTTTCATTTCCCTTTAAAGGTATTTGAGTGGAAAAGTGCTCCAAAGTATGTATACATATGTAAACATGTGTATATAGGTATAGAAATACATATATTCATACATAAACACATATACACACGTACACACACACACATATGTATATATATATATATATATACAGTATATATATATATATATATATATATATATATATATATATATATATATATACACACACACACACACACTTTGTTTTACCCATTTAAAAAAATTAAACAAATTTTAACACATTTGTTTGTTTCGAATTTTGAATGTTTGTACAACATTCTAACATTTGTCTAATGCTTTCTTTAAATGTAATATTCGATTCAAATGTTTCTAATAATTCAAATTATGCAATATTCAAATTAGAAAAATTATATTCAAAATAATTCTAATAGTATTTCTAATGTTTTCTCTAAATGTAATATTTCAATTATGCAATAATTGAATATAAACATTCAAATTGAAATATTTGTACATATTATGTATAAATTTACTTAATTCCCTACTACATAAACTATTGAAATACTGAATAGTATTTTTAAATTAAATGTTACATTTACATATGTGGATATTTGATTTAATTATCAACATTAAAAAATGAAAGCAACAATTGAAAACCGGAAATAATATTCGATACCGAATTTTATTGGATTTTTATTCTTATCAACATTCAGGACTATTCGTTCTACCAAACAAATTACACTTTCAGAACATTCGCCCATCCCTAATACCCACTAGAGATGTTCAGCCGCAAAATATTTAGCTTTCCGAATCTTTTGTAATGAATAGTCAGGGAAATTTGTTTCAATGAAATTTGTTGACTGCACTATTTGGTATTCGTTTAGTTTAAAAGTAACAAACACATAATTCATATTAGTTAAACATTTACATTAGTTTTTATTAAACAAATGTAAATGTTAAAAGGCTACAGGTGAAAAAGCACGCTAGCCCACTCCTCCTCTTCACAGAACCCCAACAGATGTACAGTATTAGGAGCCTTAGCGCAACTGGCTCCCATGGCCAGCACTAAAGACCTTCTCTTTTAGTGCATACCCTGGGATTCGCTGCACTTACGGCTAGATTTAGAGTTGGGCGGTAGCCGTCAAAACTAGCGTTAGAGGCTCCTAACGCTGGTTTTTACCGCCCTCTGGTATATGGAGTCAGTCAGGAAGGGTCTAACGCTCACTTTACAGCCGCGACTTTTCCATACCGCAGATCCCCCTACGCCATTTGCGTATCCTATCTTTTCAATGGGATCTTTCTAACGCCGGTATTTAGAGTCGTGGCTGAAGTGAGCGTTAGAAATCTAACGACAAAACTCCAGCCGCAGAAAAAAAACAGTAGTTAAGAGCTTTCTGGGCTAACGCCGGTTTATAAAGCTCTTAACTACTGTGCTCTAAAGTACACTAACACCCATAAACTACCTATGTACCCCTAAACCGAGGTCCCCCCACATCGCCGCTACTCTATTAACTTTTTTAACCCCTAATCTGCCGCTCCGTACACCGCCGCCAGCTAAGTTATCCCTATGTACCCCTAATCTGCTACCCCTAATACCGCCGACCCCTATATTATATTTATTAACCCCTAATCTGCCCCCCCCAAATCGCTGCCACCTACCTACACTTATTAACCCCTAATCTGCAAAGCGGACCACACCGCTACTATAATAAAGTTATTAACCCCTAATCCGCCTCACTCCCGCCTCAATAACCCTATAAGAAATTGTATTAACCCCTAATCTGCCCTCCCTAACATCGCCGACACCTAACTTCAAACATTAACCCCTAATTTACCGACCGGAGCTCACCGCTATTCTAATAAATTTTTTAACCCCTAAAGCTAAGTCTAACCCTAACACTAACACCCCCCTAAGTTAAATTTAATTTAAATCTAACGAAATAAATTAACTCTTATTATATAAATTATTCCTATTTAAAGCTAAATACTTACCTGTAAAATAAACCCTAATATAGCTACAATATAAATAATAATTATATTGTAGCTATTTTAGGATTAATATTTATTTTACAGACAACTTTGTATTTATTTTAATTAGGTACAATAGCTATTAAATAGTTAATAACTATTTAATAGCTAAAATAGTTAAAATAATTACAAAATTACCTGTAAAATAAATCCTAACCTAAGTTACAATTAAACCTAACACTACACTATCAATAAATAAATTAAATAAACTACCTACAATTACCTACAATTAAACCTAACACTACACTATCAATAAATTAATTAAATGAAATACCTACAAATAACTACAATTAAATAAAAGCATACAATGAGGAGACCGGCTAACCATCCGCCACAAATCCAAAGGCACATTGAGTAAGATGCAACAAAAGCAGGTTAATTATCATAGGTACAAACAGTGCTTATAAAAACAAAAAGGGCATGCAGAAAAAAGCACCGTACGGAATGCTCCGTAGGTTACAGTGCAGTAACAACAAACATACGCGTTTCGTGAGGGGCTGCCTCACTTGTTCACTGCACTTGAAGCAGTGAACAAGTGAGGCAGCCCCTCACGAAACGCGTATGTTTGTTGTTACTGCACTGTAACCTACGGAGCATTCCGTACGGTGCTTTTTTCTGCATGCCCTTTTTGTTTTTATAAGCACTGTTTGTACCTATGATAATTAACCTGCTTTTGTTGCATCTTACTCACTGTGCCTTTGGTTTTGTGGCGGATGGTTAGCCGGTCTCCTCATTGTATGCTTCAATTTTGCTGACGTCATTGGACCAAGACGTCTGGATCTGGCTCCTATCGGCATCCGTAGGAATGCGAATGGTGCACACGCTGAAGACACGCTGAACAGGATCGCTGAAGAAAGTAGCCCATCATACTGCCAGGGGGTAAGCACCGCTTGCTTTGTTTCTTATTACAATTAAATAAACTAACTAAAGTACAAAAAATAAAAAAGAACTAAGTTACAAAAAATAAAAAAATATTTACAAACATTAGAAAAATATTACAATTTTAAACTAATTACACCTACTCTAAGCCCCCTAATAAAATAACAAAGACCCCCAAAATAAAAAAATGCCCTACCCTATTCTAAATTAAAAAAGTTCAAAGCTCTTTTACCTTACCAGCCCTGAAAAGGGCCCTTTGCGGGGCATGCCCCAAAGAATTCAGCTGTTTTGCCTGTAAAAAAAAACATACAATACCCCCCCAACATTACAACCCACCACCCACATACCCCTAATCTAACCCAAACCCCCCTTAAATAAACCTATTACTAAGCCCCTGAAGATCTTCCTACCTTATCTTTACCATGCCAGGTTCACCGATCCGTCCTCGGAAGTCTTGATCCAAGCCTCGAAAGTGTTGATCCAAGCCCAAGCGGGGGCTGAAGAGTGACGTCCATCCTCCAGCTGAAGTCTTGATCCAAGCGGGCAGAAGAGGACATCCGGACCGGCAAACATCTTCATCCAAGCCGCATCTTCTATGTTCTTCAATACGATGACGAGCGGCTGATCTTCAAGACCTCCAGCGCGGATCCATCCATCTTCACCGACGACTTCCCGACGAATGACGGTTCCTTTAAGGGACGTCATCCAAGATGGCGTCCCTCGAATTCCGATTGGCTGATAGGATTCTATCAGCCAATCGGAATTAAGGTAGGAAAATTCTGATTGGCTGATGGAATCAGCCAATTAGAATCAAGTTCAATCCGATTGGCTGATCCAATCAGCCAATCAGATTGAGCTTGCATTCTATTGGCTGATCGGAACAGCCAATAGAATGCGAGCTCAATCTGATTGGCTTGGATCAACACTTCCGTGGCTTGGATCAAGACTTCCGAGGACGGATCGGTGTGATACCCGGCGAGGTGAAGATAAGGTAGGAAGATCTTCAGGGGCTTAGTGTTAGGTTTATTTAAGGGGGGTTTGGGTTAGATTAGGGGTATGTGGGTGGTGGGTTGTAATGTTGGGGGGGGGTATTGTATGTTTTTTTTTACAGGCAAAAGAGCTGAATTCTTTGGGGCATGCCCCGCAAATAGCCCTTTTCAGGGCTGGTAAGGTAAAAGAGCTTTGAACTTTTTTAATTTAGAATAGGGTAGGGCATTTTTTTATTTTGGGGGTCTTTGTTATTTTATTAGGGGGCTTAGAGTAGGTGTAATTAGTTTAAAATTGTTGTAATATTTTTCTAATGTTTGTAAATATTTTTTTATTTTTTGTAACTTAGCTTTTTTTATTTTTTGTACTTTAGTTAGTTTATTTCATTGTATTTATTTGTAGGTATTGTATTTAATTAATTTATTGATAGTGTAGTGTTAGGTTTAATTGTAGATAATTGTAGGTATTGTATTTAATTTATTTATTGATAGTGTAGTGTTAGGTTTAATTGTAACTTAGGTTAGGATTTATTTTACAGGTAATTTTGTAATTATTTTAACTAGGTAGCTATTAAATAGTTATTAACTATTTAATAGCTATTGTACCTGGTTAAAATAAATACAAAGTTGCCTGTAAAATAAATATTAATCCTAAAATAGCTACAATATAATTATAATTTATATTGTAGCTATATTAGGGTTTATTTTACAGGTAAGTATTTAGCTTTAAATAGGAATAATTTATTTAATAAGAGTTAATTTATTTCGTTAGATAAAAATTATATTTAACTTAGGGGGGTGTTAGTGTTAGGGTTAGACTTAGCTTTAGGGGTTAATACATTTATTATAGTAGCGGTGAGCTCCGATCGGCAGATTAGGGGTTAATTATTGTAGGTAGCTGGCGGCGACGTTGTGGGGGGCAGATTAGGGGTTAATAAATATAATATAGGGGTCGGCGGTGTTAGGGGCAGCAGATTATGGGTACATAACTATAATGTATGCTGCGGCGGTGTACGGAGCGGCAGATTAGGGGTTAATAATAATATGCAGGTGTCAGCGATAGCGGGGGCGGCAGATTAGGGGTTAATAAGTGTAAGGTTAGGGGTGTTTAGACTCGGGGTTCATGTTAGAGTGTTAGGTGCAGACGTAGGAAGTGTTTCCCCATAGAAAACAATGGGGCTGCGTTAGGAGCTGAACGCTGCTTTTTTGCAGGTGTTTCAGCTCAAACAGCCCCATTGTTTTCTATGGGGGAATCGTGCACGAGCACGTTTTTAAAGCTGGCCGCGTCCGTAAGCACCGCTGGTATCGAGAGTTGCAGTGGCGTTAAATTATGCTCTACGCTCCCTTTTTGGAGCCTAACGCACTGAAAACCCAGCCATTCTGTGAACTCTAAATACCAGCGATATTTAAAAGGTGCAGGGGAAAAAAAGCACACGTAGCTAACGCACACCTTTGGCCGCAGAACTCTAAATCTAGCCGTTAGCCTCCTGTTAATGCAGGTGGGGTTTTGTGTAGAAGCGGACCGGCTTAGCTTGTCTCTCCAGCATGTTAAAGGTAAGTATTAACCCCTGTAAAGTAATTTAAAGAAAACAGATGGATACTGTCTAATATTGTCAGTATTTTGTTTATTTTCTTAAAATTTTGTTTGTTTATTCATTTGGATATTTGTTTCTTTAAAACAAATGCACATTTCTAATAACCACATACACATATTTAGACACACACACATATATAATAGCCCTTTCCATTCAAATACCTTGCCACATACCATATACCTTTGAACACACAACTTTTTAAAATTAATATTTATATTCAAATTTAGTTTTATTAGATATTGTGTATAGATGAGTAACTGTTTATCTTAGTGTATTTATGTTTATTTTGTGCAACCTTTTTTAAAGCCCTAACCCTTTACATGAGGGCTTCAGTCACGCTAATCCGAGAAATGCAAATTTAGATTGTGCTGCTTGGTGTACGTTACTTGTAATATGCACATACGATAACGCAGGCATGATATTGCAAAATAATTTGACGTGCTAATAATAGCACACCACATGCAATCTAACCCATAACTGGCTGATATTCGATGTTTAAAAATATTTGTGTGTAAAGTGCTCCAAAGTATATATACATATGTATACATACATACCTCATTTTATTGCGCTTCGCTTTATTGCGCTTTGCAGATATTGCTCTTTTTACAAAAAGTAGGTTTGTGGCAACCCTGGGTCGAGAAAGTCTATCAGCACCATTTTTCAACATATATACACATGTTAACACATAAATACACATGAATACATATATACACACCTATATATACACACCAACACTAAAAAGATTATGACTCACTGAAGGCTCAGATGATGATTAGCATTTTTTAGCAATAAAATATGTTTTAATTAAGGAATATACATGTTTTTTTTACATAATGCTATTGGGTACTTAATAACCTACAGTATATTGTAAATAAGACTTTTCTATGCACCAGGAAACAAACAAATTAGTGTGATTCACTTTATTGCTATATTCACTTTATTGCGGTGGTCAGGAACCAAACCCGCAGTATCTCAGAGCTACGCCTGGTATATGTGTTTACATGGCATGTCAATGTCCAACTCACAGAGGCACACAACTGCACATTACAATTGCTTTAGTTAAGGAGAAGGACTAGTCTCCCACCTCCTTATGCTAGGTTAATGCTTGATTGGACAAGACTGTATGGCTAAAATCAGCACTTTGTATTAAGTACCTGACAGTCCCTGTGTGGTGCTTGCTTTGTCAGGTGTTTGCTGAATAGTTTCTTGTATGCTATAGGTGCAATTTGTATTGACAATCACTTTTTGCACTTATAGGAGGGTATTTGCACTGAGAAGACTCATTTAACATGAGTTGCAAAGGGAGCAACACAAAAAGAGTACTAACTCCTCTTTTTAATAAGGGTAGAAACTAGTAGTGTGCATTAAAAATTGGGGTGAATTGAATATTTCTATTCACAATTTCACTTTATTTAAACAGAATCAAGACATACAAATAAAAAACACTCAAACTCTCCTGCCACTCGATAATCGGTGGTGAATATAGAATACTGAGAGATGTATCACCAACAGTAATACTCCTGGTTAACTATAGTTACGCTAGAGTAAAGTTAAGATAGATGCAGGGGTGATGTAAATACATCAAATACCAATACAGGGCATCACATGTAGACAGGAAGGAGCAAGCAGCCGGGGTTAAGTTAAAAGGTAAAAACTTTTCTTTATTCGAGATACATTAAAATCAAACTGAGCCGTAGCTCTACGCCGGTTTTTGCGCGGGTTTGGTATCACATATACGGCGTAGCATACAAGTTACGTGTGTATATTTCAGCCTTCACCCGTATTTTTTTTACCCATAGACTGACATAGAAAAGACGCACAATTTGGTATTCAATATACAGCGTAAGGACTTACGCATGCAGAATTCAGAAAATCTACTCCATTCTTATCTCGCCACAAATTGCAGGCGCAGCAACCCTTGCACTGACTAAAAAATCAACGTAACTCTCTGAAGGCCTAACAAATGCATGCTCAATAACATACATATCAGCCGCTTGATCTCAAACAGTTATACCTCTTTCAAGCATTTATTATTCCTGTCCTGCAAGTGTGTCAAACCAATCACAAACAGCACAACCTCTCAACATGAAGCCTAAAAAACCTGCCAATTCTCACGAAGCCTATGCGAAAAATACAAGTTTATCCCTAGTCATAAGTTTATCTCTCACCTCGGTGTTAAACTGTCCAACTCTCTCTCCCAAATTATCGATGATAACTTCAAACCCCTATTAGCCGAGCTTCGGTCCTTGCCTTCGAGGTGGAACTTCAAATGTGTCTCCTGGTTAGGCAACATAGCGGCCCTAAAAATGAGCTACCTTCCTAAATTTACATATGCCCTTCGCTGTCTCCCAATCAGGGTGCCCAGAACCCTTCTTATACAGTTCCAGAGCGCTTGTACTAAATACATTTGGCAGGGTAAGCCTCCTAGAGTTGCCCATAACATTCTACAATACCCTAGAATGCATGGTGGTGTGGCTTCCCCCTCTATTTTTAGGTATGCGGATGCCGCTATGCTCACCCACATCTCCCAATGGGGAGTTAAGGGGTCAGATTGCAAATGGCGAACAATTAAACAAGCCTCCCTACCACACAATCTTGCTCTGAGGGACCTAATATGGACGCCACCCCACTGTAGAAGGAACCTAGGCGCCACAAACCCAATTATTCGGGAATGCCTGTCCGCCTGGGACCGCCTACGACATAACCCTAAGGTAGCTCCCCACCCGTCTCCAATTACTTCCATAGCCGGCCTCTTGTCAGGCCTACCTGATTCACACCCGATTGCTTGGGCTAAGCTGGGTGTCACGAGAGTGGCGGACCTTTTTTCTACCTCACCTCAAGTAGCCTTCTCCTCCTTTAACCAACTTGATGTCTCCCCATCCACCCCACCGTATATGAAGTTTGAATACTCAAGGGTCATTAGCATCCTGTCAAGGTGGGGCTTCAAACCCTCTTTGCCTCGGCAGCTTACCATTTGGGAAGCTCGATGGCAACAGGGGCTCAGGCTGGGCAAACCACTATCCTTACACTACACCCTTATGGAGGGTGCTGCCCCAGCTGATAAAGCCCAACATATTCTAAAATGAGAACGGAGGTTAGACTTCATGAAACCCCTCACAGAGTGGCAACGCACGCTCTTATTGACAAAGAAAACCCTCCATTGCATTACCATCCTTGAAACCTACATAAAGGTACTCACGCATTGGTACTATGTCCCAGCTCGACTCGCAAAATTTTTTCCTGGGGCCTCCCCCACCTGTTGGAGAGACTTCTCACATATAGGTGACATGATCCACATTTGGTGGAGCTGCCCCAGACTCAAACCCATCTGGAATAAATGCTTCTCTACACTAACCAGCTTAGGTATCAACCTACCTAGAACACCCGAGACGGCTCTCTTCCACTTAGGCACATGTAAACTACCCAAACATTATGGATCCCTTAGTGTCTATCTCCTGTCTGCAGTTAAACTTAATATAGCGAGATCTTGGAAAAGATCCCCCCCCCTGGCCTGGTCGGATATTATATCTACTATGGGTTACATATACTCTATGGAGAAGAGCATTTATTATGCCTCTGGTAGGTCTGATTTCTTCGAACTAATCTGGTCCGATTGGAAAAGCAGGTTTAACACTCTCTGGCTCCCTAGTTTTGACACCTAGGTGAAAGTACACCCCCAATAACTCTGGCAGAACCCCTGGCCATATCCCTGTATACCAGAACTGGCTTCTCCCATGACCCTCTCCCTCCCCCTAAAGGCCTCCTAGCATACTCCCCTCTCTTTTCCCCCATCCCTCCCTTTCTCCATCCCCCTCTCAACGTTACTTTACGTCCCATTGGAATACCGTTATCTCTCTTAATTTGGTATTAACGTCATGATTGTAGTGCTTACTCTTTTTGTTCTGATGTATTTACATTTGATGTACGATTGTCTCGTACAGTTGTTGTATCTCTTACTCTCTTGTTACACAAAACTAATAAAAACTACAATTAAAAAAAAAAAAAAAAAAAACCTGCCAATGCACATCCTCATTAGCCACCATGTTTCCCCTGCTTTCCATAGAGAAGCAATATCATGGGGCACAAGGGGTGCATCATGGGGCACAAGGGGTGCTGGAAGCCTTACAAACCCCTGTTGTTCTGTCTATACATGATGATTCTATAGTTGCTGCTGAGGTCCCTGATCATGGTGCTACCCCTGCTGCTGCCCCTACTGCAGCTGGTCATAGAATTACATACTGCGGATTTCCACTGCATGTAAATTAAACTGCTACATCCCACCCCCTTCCCTTAACCACGCTAATTACTGAAAATATCTCATTAGTTTAATTCATGTTTAGGTCACTATGATTTATTGACTATCATTAAGAAGAATGAAAATGGATGTTTATACCTTATGTTCACACCTTCTGTAAATACATTATTATTTATATATATATATATATATATATATATATACCCATGTCATGTGTCAATTTCTATTGGATGTGAGAAACCTTGATTTACATCTTATAAGTGAATATTACTATATGTACCCTTCATACACAACTATGTGATGTGGTTTATAGAACATGAATATGTCATAAACATGATAATATTACCTTTTTTGGGCCATTTCCACACAGGCCTTATTATATGTTTTAACAATATTAGTGTACTAAAACACACCTCACATGGATGTGGATGACAATTATATGGTAAATAAAAGAGGACAAGATTTTTGGTGAACTATAAGAATATTTATTTCTTTTTAGGCTTCTTGGATGAGGGGGCTGAGGTGACTGTAGTGGATTTCCTTGTTCTCCTGGTTTGTGAAGATTCAGATGTTTCGGCTGGAGTGCTGGCCACAGATGATAGGCTGGAGGCAGTGTCCTGCTGGTGTGTAAAGTGCTCAACCAACACACCCAAGAGTTGATTTTGTTCCTGCCATCTATTGTCCATCTGCATCTGCATATCAGACAGAATTCTCATAATCTGCGACTGGTTTTGAACAATTCCACTTAATGATGCTGCCATGTCCATCTGCAGCTCTATGCTACGCTTGTATAACCTCTCTTGGCTCCTGTGAAATCTCTGTTGGCCTCTTTGTTTGCTCTCGCAGCTTGTTATGAGCCTCCTCTGGAGTGAAATGTATTTCTCACCCAGGGGAGAATACAATGCATCCACAGGCTCTTGAGCAGCAGGGCTTCTAGGTGCTTGAGGTGCAGGTTCAGCTGCATCTGCTGGTTCCTGTGGGACATTTTCAGCTGCATCTGCTGGTGCTTGTGGGACATCTTCAGCTGCATCTGCTGGTGCTTGTGGGACATCTTCAGCTGCATCTACTGGTGCTTGAGTACTTTCAGCTATATGTTCATCTGCAGATGGTGGAGCTCTCCCAAGTGAAGAGGATGGTGGAGCTCTCCCAAGTGAAGAGGATGGTGGAGCTCTCCCAAGTGAAGAGGATGGTGGAGCTCTCAGGGTGGATTTATAGTCTCACTGATGACCAGTGTGTGACCACTCAGCTTGTCTAGTTGTCACTTCTTGTGACATACCCTGTGTATAAAAGCCATGAGAAAAAACTGCCCTGAGATTGTGTTGGGGGGTAAATACATAGATCCTTTGTGGCTGACTTGGCTCCCCCTCAAAGCCAAAAGAAGAATATTCCTCTGGCAAGGAATCTTGCCAGGGGTCATATGTCAATGGTGGTGGCATCACTTCCGGGTCCTCAACTGAAGCCATCCAACCCTGCTCATGCCTGGGAGCATAATGTTAACGTGGTTGCCTGAAGACTTGTGGTGGTGGTTGCATGTCTGTGACTGGTGGTGGTGATGGAGGTGGCTGCATGCCTGTGACTGGTGGTGGTGGTGGAGGTGGCGGCATGCCTGTTTGCATCCTCATGACAGGAGGTTCTGTGGAGGAGTCAAATGATGAGAGGGATTAGTACAGTCAGATATATGTCCATGTGGGCATACAATGTACATTGATACATGCTAGGGCCTATACTGATTCTCATGTCAAACTCTATAACATGCTTGTGCACATTGTGATTTGCGATATGAGGGATTTTAATCTGCACAGTATACAGGTATGTGTTTCATACAATAGTTATGTGTACATGTCAATGAGGGAAAAAATGTGTTCTTTAAGTGACACTATGGTCACACAATTTACTTTAGCCTGATGTAGGCACAGAACCTGCTTTCTGAGCTAAAAGTATTGTGATGGCTATAGTGTCCATTTACTGAAAACTCTACATGTGGCTTGTGGCCTGTGTTACTCTGAGACATGTTAGTATTGCACTATTCCACCTCATATCATGAATTGCATTGTGTTAAGTAGCATTAATGTCAAATATAATTGTAGATGTTTTTGTTAGTAGGCCAAATACCATGCTCCTCATTGTGTACATGAATGTGTGACATTATAGGATGTTATATTTCAAATACATATCATACTGGTGTGTGGGATGTTACTCACCAGCATGATGTGCTGTGTTTGCAGCCCCTGAGTCACGAACACCTGGAAGTCCACGGACTGCTGTGATACTCAGGGACCTGCATATCATCTCCTGCCAGGTGTTGTATTCTGTGTCCAGGGATGGACCACAGCCTGTTCCCCTCTGGTGCATAGCTTCCTGCCCCATCTTTTCTTTCACCCGCCTCTTGCAGTCATTACACTGCTTCTTAAGGCCCTCAACAGTCCTCCTCTGTGGGGCCACACTGTTGATGGCATCCTCTACCGCAAACCATGCTGTTTTACGCCTTTGCCCTTCTCCTGGCCAAAGAGGGCACTGTGATTGTCCATGATGGCCTGGACTAGGGCAACATTCTCATTGAATGAGAAGTTTGGACATTTCATCCTCTCATCCTCTGTGGACACCTGGCTTACTCCCTGTGATGTCCCTGGTGTGGGTTCCTCCCTATCCTCTCCCTCCTCCCCCCTTCTGTCCCCATGTGCACCCTCTTCCCTCTTCTAGATGTTTCTGGTCTCTGGGGCTCTCGGGCATCTCCCCTCCCATTATCCCTTCTAGCTCTCTATCTCCCCACTCCACTTACTCCATGAAGGGGACCCCACTGCTCCTCCTGTCCTCTACAATACTCCTCTCCCTGCCACTCCTCTCCCCTCCTCCCCTCCGCCCTACCTCTCCCTGCCATCCTCACACTACACACACTCACACACTCACTCCCAGTTCAATCACACACAATCACAACCAAACACTCAGCCTATCACACTGTAAAATTGAAATAAAATGTGTGAGATGTTAGAAAAAAAAAAGTGTTGTGTATTTTGTATATGTATGTATGCAATATGTGTGCAATATGTAAAAATATGTGTAAGTGTACAAGCTTAAACAACCAACAATGCGACCTAACTAATTCTTCTGTTTGCGCCTCTCTCTCTACTCTGACTAATTCTCCACTCCACTGTAGTGTGCTGTAGCTCAATGAACCATCCAAACACACTGAAGAAAATGGCGGCTGCGCATGGGTTTATATATGACTTTTGAATAGCGTAATTACGTGGCACATTTTTAGATGGAGTCGCGGTTGATTTTTATGAGTGTTAGCCTAATTTGCATAAAACTACTCTATATTGAGACATTACGTGGACAAAATACAGTCGTAAGTTACTTGCGACGAGTAAAATGTGTATTTGCGCACTTTTCGGAAGATCGCCAGATTGTCCTACTTACGCCAGTATAGCATCTAACGGCGCAGTATATGTAATACCCCGATGTGCGAGGTGATATTACGGGCGGCGCGGGTTCCCTCACTTGCGCCGAAAAGTTAAACTACGCCATATATCGGATTGCGCCCAATATATGTAAATACATACTGATAATTCCATAAGAATATAAGTACAACTATTCCTATACATGGGATAACAATATATATTACATATTTCAAAAAAAATTGACATTGAAACACTTGTGTTATTTGCAAGTTTTAAAATTTCAATGGAAAATAGATCTCAAAAAGCTATTTTTTTCTCTTTTACACCTATTGAGAAGGGTGATTTTTTTTTTTTATGTAGCGGCAGCCTTCGACAGTGTATTCATGGTTTGTGCTTTCATTGAAAACTTGGTATAAGCTATCGCGTATTTTGAATCTTGATGATAATTGTCTCTATGTTTTATATGAATAGCCCTGTAGCTATTAAATAAAGTACTTAAGTTGAAATCATTAGGCATTTGATTTGTTCAATATTTTTTTAATCTGTATATCTTTTTTTTATGTTTTTATTTATTCTGAAATAAATCTGGAAATTAATGTTGAAATAAATAAATAAAATAAAAAAATAAAAAATAAATGAAACATAAAAAAACAGATAACATACTAAAAGAACATTTGGTCATGAATTATCTCAAACAGAGGAGTTAAACATTTTAAAATAATGTTAAATCAATCATATCCTCTGCTATTAGATAGCAGCCTCTAATCTGTACCAGCTACATAACAGATATCCTAAACCTCAAAGAGAAGCAAGACTTGTTTTGGGATGAATAAACGCTTGCTAACCTTCTTTTAAAACAATACATGCCAGATTACAAGTGGCGCACTGATTTTTTTTACCGCTTGCGTGCAAACACCACTCAAAGTAAACATTTAACACAGGTGGATTAGCGCTCATTTTACAAGATGAAAGTACATTTTTGTGCACGACCAAAACCTGATGCACGCTAACTTTAGGACTTGAGATATCGTGACCACGTTAACTTCTTCTCCACATAGACTTCAATGAAGAATGCTGAGGAAATCAAATTAATACTTTGTGCTCACATGCTATCCCGACACTGCGTTAGACCTACTGCCCTAAACCCAATGGTAGTTATGAATATTTCACATAAAAGAAAATGTTCCTATTATTTATAATCATTTATTTCTATATATAGCTGATTCATTATTTTGTAATATATATCTCTATACACATATATATATATATATATATATATATATATATATATATATATATATATATATATATATAGTTATAGATATATACAAATATATATATAGAAATAAATACAATATTTAAAAATAAAAAGAACATTTTCTTCCAAGCGAAGAACATTGAAATGTACAATTTTTACAGTTTTTAGAATTAAATAGGTTTGGGGTGGCAGAGTTAAATAAAGTACCAGGTAACATCTATATTCTCATATATTAGGCATAGGTCAAATGTATTAAAATAAAGAATTATTGGAGACAGTACCTGTTGTGGATTACTGTTTATAAGCAACAACCAACAACTAGTTAAACTAATTGTAATAAAGAGTACAATAAAGTTTGAAAGAAAAAACAGTTCCACAATTATTGAGTGAAGGTTAACTCTGCTGATACAGAGATTATCTAAATATTAAAAATGTTCCATATCATTCATACATATATTCTTTATTAAAGTCAACTAGGAACATACATGCATACTGTAGCTTAAGCTAAGAATTAAAAACACTTAAACTCAGTGGATTGCAAATAGCAATCAAATATAGAGAGAATAATAGGTAATATTTAACAACCTCGGTCAGAGAAATATATAGTAAACTAAGCCCTTACAATCCGAGGGCTGTATTAATGTTTAATTTATTACAAGTAAAGACCAGAGGCTGTATTATTAACCACTATGATTTCTATTATATTATTATTAACCACAAGAGTAAGCTCATTAAAAAACGAGCAGGAGAGACAGAGCTGCTCCTGTCGGACCCCTGACGTGCGTTTTACGAACGCTTCCTCAGAGGGGGTGCGGGCCGCTGCTACACAGCATGATTTATTGTGACTAATTGCCCACCTCCTACACATGATTGGTTGATGCGGTGAGTATTTAAAGCACTGGATTGGATGATCGAGATGTCAATCATTCTGCCAGACTTCTACACATTAGGAGCTCATTACCGGACAATGGGTGTGTCTAGATGGACTTGTCATAATGAGTGAAGAGCCAATCCTAGACTTGTAAATAATGAAGTTCATGGGTGTGTTATATCAAACGATCACCATTGGCTGATCATGTAAACAATCTTCTAAGTTGCTTCAGAGATTCATAACATTACTATAGATATATATAGCAACAATCTGTATCATTTTTTGTACAATTTGGCCACTAATTATAGATACTGGTAAGACAATGGAATATTCCCTGTGCTCTGATCCTTTTCTATACACAGACTTAAAGGGACAGTATACACTCATTTTCATACAACTGCATCTAATAGACACTACTATAAAGAATAAAATGCACAGATACTGATCTAAAAATCCAGTATAAAACTGTTTAAAAACTTACTTAGAAGCTTTCAGTTTAGCTCTGCTGAAAAGGTAGCTGGAAAGCCCACTGAAAGTGGGAAATAAGACACTCACCCCATCCCCCTTCTTTTGCATATGAAAAGACCCTTTATACGAGCAGGAGCAAGCTGGAGAAGGTAGCTGACAGTATTCTCATAAAACTTTGGGGCTTGGTTAGGAGTCTGAAAATCAGAGCAATGTTATTTAAAAATAAGCAAAACTATAAAAAAAATTAAAAAAACAACTTTATGGGCTATATAAATAGATCATCTACAAAACATTTATGCAAAGAAAAAATGAGTGTATAATGTCCCTTTAAGATTGCCCACGAATGTTGCTAGATGTTTCGTGACATATCCATGATAAATGTACCCACATGGGTAAATTGAAGTATCATATATAGTATTAATAAATGTTCCATATTAAATTTGAACAGTACAGATTTTTGTTGCGGTATATTATCTCTGTGAACTTCTGTGCAAGCAAAAAAGATAGCCTAATATGCTTAATATTAGTATCCAATGGTATTCATTCAATACAATACACCCACTAAGGACATTACTCATAAGTTGAGGATTGGTCCTATACTTAGTATTGGTCCTATACTTAGTATGACGTGTTCGATTAGATACACCCATTACTAGGTATCAACCTGTGATTTATCCTCATTTTTGATGCACAGAGATAATATACCGCAACAAAAATCTGTACTGTTCAAATTTAATATGGAACGTTTATTGATACTATATATGATACTTCAATTTACCCATGTAGGTACATTTATCACGAATATGTCACGAAACATCTAGCAACATTGGTGGGCAATTTTAAGTCCGTGTATAGAAAAGGATCAGAGCACAGGGAATATTCCATTGTCTTACCAGTATCTATAATTAGTGGCCAAATTGTACAAAAAATGATACAGATTGTTGCTATATATATATCTATAGTAATGTTATGAATCTCGGAAGCAACATAGAAGATTGTTTACATGATCAGCCAATGGTGATCGTTTGATATAACACACAAATGAACTTCATTATTTACAAGTCTAGGATTGGCTCTTCACTCATTATGATGAGTCTGTCTAGACACACCCATTGTCTGGTAATGAGCTCCTAATGTGTAGAAGTCTGGCAGAATGATTGACATCTCAATCATCCAATCCAGTGCTTTGAATACTCACCACATCAACCAATCACATGTAGGAGGTGGGCAATTAATCACGCTGTGTAGCAGCGGCCCGCACCCCCTCTGAGGAAGCGTTTGTAAAACGCGCATCAGGGGTCCGACAGGAGCAGCTCTGTCTCTCCTGCTCGTTTTTTAGTGAGCTTACTCTTGTGGTTAATAATAATATAATAGAAATCATAGTGATTAATAATACAGCCTCTGGTCTTTACTTGTAATAAACTAAACGTTAATACAGCCCTCGGATTGTAAGGGTTTAGCTAACTATATATTTCTCTGACCGAGGTTGTTAAAAGTTATCTATTATTCTCTCTATATTTGATTGCTATTTGCAATCCACTGAGTTTAAGTGTTTTTAATTCTTAGCTTAAGCTACAGTATGCATGTATGTTCCTAGTTGACTTTAATAAAGAATATATGTATGAATGATATGGAACATTTTTTAATATTTAGATAATCTCTGTATCAGCAGAGTTAACCTTCACTCAATAATTGTGGAACTGTTTTTTCTTTTAAACTTTATTGTACTCTTTATTACAATTAGTTTAACTAGTTGACAATTCTTACAGTTATTAAGTATTAATAAATATTAAAAAACATTTAAAAATGATTTTTCAACTTTAAGTATTTGAGGGAAAATGGCTCCAAAGTTCATATATATATATGTATATAAATGTGTATATATGTGTATATAAGGATATGGATATATATATATACTCAAAAATAACTTACTTCCACCCTGAGAAGCCACCATCAGTCCCCCAGCATCAGTGGGGGACTGATGGCGGCTTCTCACGGTGGGGGTAAGTTAGTTTATAAGGAGGTGTTTGTACATTAATATGTAAGTGGTCTGAGGACAGGGGAGGCCCCCGAAAACGTTCACTGAATAAAGGTTGATGAAAACGGAGAGTGCCTTCCCTGCTATTTTTGAGTGTCAATACTTTTAGAAGTGCACACCGGCAGTTGTATTTTATGGAGTACTGGTTCCCTGTTGCTGATCTGAATATATATATATACAGTATCTCACAAAAGTGAGTACACTCCTTACAGTTTTGCAAATATTTTATTATATTTTTTTCAAGTGACAACACTGAAGAAATGTCACTTTGCTACAATGTAAAGTAGTGATTGTACAGCCTGTATACCAGTGTATATTTGCTGTCCCCTCAAAATAACTCAACACACAGACATTAATGTCTAAACCGTTGGTAACAAAAGTGAGTACACCCCTAAGTGTAAATGTCCAAATTGGGCCTAATAAGCCATTTTCCCTCACCGGTGTCATGTGACTCGTTATTGTTACAAGGTCACAGGTGTGAATGGGGAGCAGGTGTGTTAAAGTTGGTGTTATCGCTCTCACACTCTCTCATACTGGTCACTAGAAGTACAACATGGCACCTCATGGCAAAGACCTCTCTGAGGATCTGAAAAAAAGAATTGTTGCTCTACATAAAGATGGCCTAAAGACCCTGAAACTGAGCTGCAGCACTGTGGGCAAGACCATACAGCGGTTTCACAGGACAGGTTCCACTCAGAACAGGCCTCGCCATGGTTGACCAAAGAAGTTGAGTGCATGTGCTAAGCGTCATATCCAGAGGTTGTCTTTAAGAAATAGATGTATGAGTGCTGCCAGCATTGCTGTAGAGGTTGAAGGGGTGGGGGGTTACCCTGTCAGTGCTCAGACTATATGCCGCACACTGCATCAAATTGGTCTGCATGGCTGTCGTCCCAGAAGAAAGTCTCTTCTAAAGATGATGCACAAGAAAGCCTGCAAACAGTTTGCTGAAGACATGCAGACTAAGGACATGGATTACTGGAACCATGTCCTGTGGTCCAATGAAATCAAGATAAACTTATTTGGTTCAGATGGTGTCAAGTGTGTGTGGTGGGAAACAGGTGAGGAATACAAAGAAAAGTGTGTCTTGCCTACTGTGAAGCAGGGTGGTGGGAGTGTCATGGTCTGGGCCTGCTTGAGTGCTGCCGGCACTGGGGAGCTACAGTTAATTGAGGGAACCATGAATGCCAACATGTACTGTGACATACTGAAATAGAGCTTCAGAGTCTGGGCCACAGGGCAGTATTCCAACATGATAACGACCCCAAACACACCTCCAAGATGACCACTGCCTTGCTAAAGAAGCTGAGGGTAAAGGTGATGGACTGGCCAAGCATGTCTCCAGACCTAAACCCTATTGAGCATCTGTGGGCATTCTCAAATGGAAGGTGGGGGAGCGCAAGGTCTCTAACATCCACCAGCTCTGTGATGTCGTCATGGAGGTGTGGAAGAGGACTCCAGTGGCAACCTGTGAAGCTCTGGTGAACTCCATGCCCAATAGAGTTAAGGCAGTGCTGGAAAATAATGGTGGCTATACAAAATAATATCACTTTGGGCCCAATTTGGGCATTTCCACTTAGGGGTGTACTCACTTTTGTTGCCAATGGTTTAGACATTAATGGCTGTGTGTTGAGTTATTTTGAGGCTACAGCAAATTGACACTGTTATACACGCTGTATACTCACTACTTTACATTGTAGCAAAGTGTAATTTCTTCAGTGTTGTGACATAAAAAGTTATAATATAATATTTACAAAAATGTGAGGGGTGTACTCACTTTTGTGAGATACTGTATATATATATATATATATATATATATATATATATATATATACTTACAATATAGCCCTTTCCATTCAAATACCTTATCATATACCATATACATTTTAACAATCATACAACAAATAATAATATGTATATGAATAATTTTTATCAGATAGTGTAAATATGAGTGCCACACTTTATTTTCATTTATTTATGTTGTGTTTTGTGCATATTTTTTTTAACCCTTTACATTAGATCTTCACTCATGTAAAACCCGACACAAGCTAATTTAGTTTGCGCTTGAGCGAAAGTGTTTACTTTCATCTTGTAATATGCATTTTAGTTACCCCAGTTGCGATATTGGTTATCGCGACCCATGCTAACAATAACTCCCCACTCATAATCTAGTCCAAAATGTTGGCTCCATCCATTACATTAGTTCTTTGTTGTGGGTGTCCCAGAATTAATAAACTGTTGATGAGACTACATGATCCCATAACTTACTTCTAAGCATTGACATCACTGTAATATATTATATGTACCTTTATCTTATATATGCTCATTATTGTACCAATAACTTCATTAATAACTATATCAAATACATTAATAGTAAAATATTTAAACTTTTGTCTCTGTATGTTTATAAACTGAACCCCTGTGCTATTTTGGGAACGTTTCTTATATCACTTTCTTCAAATAAACAGATTTGTGTTATTATAGATTTCACTCCATTAAAATAGTCTTATAACAATGTGAAAGAACACTTCTATAAAATATCTGTATTGTTTGTATTCCATTTTTGTTAGAATAACTAGAATTTTAATTTGTTACTTGGTAAATTGACCAAGGCTGTCTGCACAACTGGAAATGTAATTAAATCTCATATTTACTTTGGCTGTGTCTTTCTTCATGAATTCTTATTGCTGCCAAATTATTCACCAGATCTGCTTGGCTATCATGTATTTTATGTGTGCAAGTAATCTGATTTAAATTTTGATACCACCCAGAAGCCTTTAATACAAAGTCAGTTTTATTTAACTTTGCATTTGTGAGGTCTAGTTATCCATTTTCTGCATTGTTTTTGTATGCCTCTAAATAACAATAATGTTTAGGGTTAAAGGAATAGAGATGTGAACATTAAATGTACATAGGTGCATTTCAATTTGAAATAGAAGCAATTTAGCAATATACTTTACATTAGGAAAAATGCTTCTAATTAAAGTTTTTACTATTTTTCTGCGACATATGCAGATATCCTGTGAGGGCATGTGCACAAGTATTTAAACACCCACCTTATCAAAGGTTCAGCAGTAGCTTGTATGACAAATTATGTCTTCAGGTATGGTTTTTGAAAAATGGTGCACAGGCCCTCACAGGATATGTGCATATGCTGCTGAAAAACATAACTTTTACTAGAAACATTTTTACTAATGGAAGTATATTCCAAAAATGCTTCAAATTGAAATATATCCAAGTTTTTACCTTTCTAGCCCTTTAAAGAATGCACTTGTATATAGCCTATCAATTTATGTTGAGCAGGTTATGTTTTCAGTGTTTTTGCAACTACACTAGATATTTGTTAGTATTACAATGAGAAATGCACTGATTTTTATTTATCAGGTCTTAACACTATTGAATAAAAATAAGTATTGGTTAATGTAATGAAAATCTTATGATGTTTAGGATTTCAAAGGTTAACCTTTCTTTCTTTTCTTTTCTAGTGTATTTGTCTGCTATTTACAACCCCTTATCAGAACTATCTAAGACAAGACAATGTAATGTTTTAGGGAAGAATTAGTTTTACTACATCTGGGAAAACATAGACACACATATTATTGGTTCATATATCACTCCTTTGAGCTTGGAACATGCACATCACTAACTTTAAGATATTTTCCAGGGCCTGGTACCAGCCTGTGATAGCAGTAAAATCTGACATGGTTGATTAACAACAACTTTTATAAGTAATAATGCCTTGGAACAATAAAGAATGCAAAATATATGGTGTTTTGTATCAAAATGTTTCCTGGGGGCTAAAAACTGTATTGAACTAGCCAGCATGTAACTTAAGTGTATCTGGGAAATCTTATTTTACTGGAATAAATTCAGGATTTGCTCTTCTTTATAATTTATGGTTGTAAATGCTGGGGGTGCACTTCCCCGCCCCCTTCTAACTCAGAGAAGCTGGCTCAGGAACCTGAGATGAATTTGTCATGTATATAGTTGAGAAAATTACACAATTTTGTTGTCATTTTACATGGGAAACTGGGCATAACAGTGTATCTGGCCATTTCTTAATTCCACTTCCATGGAAACAGAAGACTATAAGACTTCGGGTAAAGTTACAGGTTTCTGTTATGTCTCCTTTTTATTGTGTAAATTATTAGTTTACTGCTTTTTTTATATAAATGCACTGTGACTCCCTTTTGCTCATAATAAATGTTCCTTTATTAAGTTTTGCCTTTGTCTAATATTTGAACCACATTACTGAAAGAGACTGATAATATTAATTATGTGTTTTTAGATAGATTTTTTTTTTTTTTTACCAGCTTGGGTTTTAATCTGTGTAGTAGGGGATAAAGGACTTCTAATGTAAACTATACTTTTTGGTGCCAGCATTTGGAGTTACAGATGCAGATAGGGGTGGTGATAAAAGGGATTTTTATATTTTATGAAGCTAGAATAGTTTAGAAAGTGTTTAGTTAACCCTTTCATCTCCGCATCTCAGTCACAGCCATGCCTGCACAGTCTGATCAGGAGAGGCTGTACTTCACAGTTAAGGTTGGATATTTAGTCATTGATGTCACATTATACAGGTAGAGAATATATTCATTTGTTTATTAATGTTATTGTTTTCTTTATATTGTGTGGCTCATTAGACATGGTGCCAACAAATCAACCCAATTTATATACACCCACTTGGGTTGAAGTTAATATGGGTAGGTAAAACTTAAGTGCTTAAAGATTGCGTAAATGCCAAAGAGGTCTTTGGGCCACCCCTTTAATTTTGCTTATGCTCTGGGAGTTTATAAAAAAAATATAGTGCCATTTTTTTTGTAATTTAGCTTTATTCCACATATTGACAATAATGCTTTGAGGATTATGTTGGCTTTTAAGATCACCCTATGAAATTATTAAATTAAATTTAAATTGAAGTCCTTATCACAGTCATGTGTTTGTGTGTTCTTTTACTAAATTGTCTAGCTTCTAGAGATTCAAGTTTTTTCCCCATAGGACATAAAAGAGAGAATATAAATTTTATAGAATGATTAAATAAAATAAATAATAAATAAAATGATTTATAGGCTATGTATAAGACCCATCTATGACACAGAGAAAATTTACTTTTAATAATTTTGTCAGGACTTATAGAACTGATTGGGCACACATTTCAAAGGTATTATTTACAAATATACTTAGAGGTTGATCACAATCCTTCAGAAAAAAACATCACATGATTTATCTACAAAATCCCTGTAAACTTTAAAGAGACATTGTACTGTAAAATTAGTTTATCCTTATTGTTTTCCCAATGACTTGCTATAGTAGCTGCAGAGTATAAAATTGATGGAAATTGCTCCTATGGGGTAGATTTATCATATTGCGAGCGGACATGATACAATGTAGCGTCTCATATCCGCTGCACATCAATAAATTCCGACAGCATATTTATCATTGCTCCAGCCGAATGCCATCCCCTGCAGATTCGCGGCCGCTAGCAGGGGGTGTCAATCAACCCAATCGTATTTGATCGGGTTGATTTCTGTCAGTGGCCTCAGGCCAGGCGGACAATTAATGGAGACCGCTGTTTCATATCTGCTGTTTTCGGTGAGCTTGAAGGCTCACGCGGAAACAGGGTCATCAAGCTCCATACGGAGCTTGATAAATTGGCCCCTATGTGTTTATTTGTGTACATGATATAGCTGATTGAATCTTAGTCTTAACTCTCTATACACAATGGCCCATACTTTGAAAAAGAAATTGAGAACAATCTCTTCCACTCCCAACTAGAAACTTGATTGCTGCTTGCTGCCTCTTGTTTACAAAACCTTTCTCCTGAAAATATTTAAGCATTCATATTCTCAATGTAGATTGTGGTTTTAACAGTCAAAAACAGCTGGTTTAAATGTCAAAATAAAGGTAAATGAGCTATTTATAAATACTTTAATAAGCTTTAACATACAAAACAGATCATCACATTATAGAGGGGAAAACATTACAGTACAATGCCTCTTTAATGGTGTTTTTAAGTTGAAAACCATTAGATATTTTTTTTTAAAAAAGATTGTCATCAAACTAAAACCAAGTGCTCTGGCACTTCTAGTCTAATACACAGACATTAAAACAGCCACATTCACCAACTAGATTATTTAGCTATATCACTAGAATGTTTTTTTAAGGAAATAAAAGTATGGTATATGTTTTATATATTTTTTTTATTGGGAAAAAATTTAAAGTTATAGGTCCCAAAATAAATTTAAATAATAATAATAAGGGCTCAATTAGTGCAGAGGTAAATGTATTGCTTAATTTAACTGTATCATATAATTTAAATGTACTGCAAATAAAATCCTATTTATTATTATGTACAAAGCTATAAACGTTTATCATTTATATTTTATTAAAATGTTCTTAATGCAGTATGTGTGGCTACATTTTTTAAATACCATAATCTGAATCTTAGAAGTATTACATTTACTGTCATAAAAAGACTAAAATATTGTTCATGTAAAGTGATATGTATATAATATATAGGAGCAATCAACAAAACCTGAGAGTGTTTAAATTCTGCATTTCTTGACTTTTCAGTGAGCAGATTAAGTAACCAATTAATTTATTGACTTTTTTTTATTCTGTGCTGCGTCAACACATGGATGCATGGAATGGCAAAGCTATATGGGACATAACAGCATAATAATATAATCTGTTTCTGAAATTGTATGTTTTAGATTAAGCTAGCCCTCACCTTACAGCTGGAAATAGAAATAGATTGGAAATGTATTCCGTTTTCATTTGCATTTGAAACAATATAGTATGTTAAACTGATTTGTATGTAACTGCAGGCACATTGTTTTTGTATTTTAAGAGTTTAATGAAAGTATCATTTGGAGATAGGATCATGAAACCTAAGAGCTGCAAGGAATTAATTTGGAAAGCAGCCATTGAATTTGTTGGAAAGAAATTAATTTTAAATTAATTTCAAGTTGGGGCATAATTGCACTAAGGTATCATTTTTCAAGCTTTTATTTTTTAAAAAAATATATTTTTTCTCTCAGAGGTATATAATTTGGTTTTTCCTCAGCATTACATTTTATGTTTCCTAAATAAAGAAAGCAGTGACACTTCATTCAAAAAGGTCCTCCAGCTATAAAAGGTATTTTCAGTTTATGTATTAACACTTTATGATATTCTTAGTCCCAGGTTTCTCACAATAATAAGTATGGAATATAGACTTCTGAAATCAAATTTTGATATACTTGAATTAACTGGGTTAAACTTGACGAAATAGTAAACATATTTAAAACATTCTTTATAATATATATAGTTAAAGGGACACTCAATCAAAATTAAACTTTTATTATTCAGATAGAGCATGCCATTTTAAACATTTTCCAATTTACTTCTATTAACAAAATGGACACAGTCTTTTTATATTTAAACTTTTTGAGTCACCAGCTCCTACTGAGCATGTGCAAGAATAAGTGTGTATGCATTTGTGAATGGCTGATGGCTGTCACATGGTACATGTATGCATTTGTGATTGGCTGATGGCTGTCACATGGTACAGGGGGAGTGGAAAAAGACATAACTTTTAAAATTGTCAGAAAAAAAATCTACTACTCATGTGAAGTTCAGACTAAGTGCTATTGCATTGTCTTGTTATCTTGCATTTGTTGCTTATGCAAATCTACTGTGTTGACTGGTCCTTTAAATCTTTAGTAAAGTAAACCACTTTAATGTAAACCCAAACAAATCACTTTTCTAAAGAATTTTAAATTCTATATTCATAATGGAAAAATGCTATCTGCGAAAGATAAAATTGTTTGCCACAAGTTAGTATTGATATCTACAAACTGGATTTTGGGAGAAAATATTACAATAACTATATACTGTTTAATGTGTCAAGATAATGACATATTTATTATTAATAAGCAACATCAATAAATATATATTTACTAAATTAAGGCTCTGCTATTTACTTGCAAAAATATCACACCCACCCCCAAAACCCCCCACCTATTACTTTCATTTGCCTAATGTATAGTTGTAAACAAGTGTGGTTACATGATAAAATGTAATCATCTAACACTAGAAGTCATTTTTGCTAGTAGTTAAAAAAGACTGGAGCTATCCTCAGTGTCTCTTTAGCATGGGCACATTAAGCTGTGTGATCCGCCTAATCACAACAATAGTAGTAAATAACTTCAGCAATCAAGCCAATCTTCTCATCCGATAATAAAGTCAGACTTACAAAACGTGTACTTTATTGGGCAAACATAAAATTAGATAAAGAAACAATCAAGTAGCACACCAGCATATGTGTATCTTGCAGACCCACCACACATGTTCACTACTAATAGGACACTCCATGTACAAGCATTAAATAATCATACTTGCAGCTTCACATTTTGATTCATTAATTAAACCCTAGAGGACCTGATCTAAATTTCTCA
The DNA here is from genome assembly GCF_027579735.1 of Bombina bombina. NCBI lineage: Eukaryota > Metazoa > Chordata > Amphibia > Anura > Bombinatoridae > Bombina > Bombina bombina. The sequence continues at coordinate 511,616,102 of NC_069499.1, read as the reverse complement.
ACACTAACTCATTTTATATACATTTGGCTTGGATTCTATTAAGGGCTCGATTACGAGTGGAGCGCTGTTTATCGCTCACGCTCATGCGTTAACTTCGCTAGAAGTAAGCTTTTCATGAGCACTCGATGCACGCAAAAAGTCGAACTTAGAATATTGAGGCCACATCAACGTATTCCCCTATAGACTTCAATGGAGTGAAAAAAGTGCAAAAAACCTAACACCCAACAAGTCACGCAAACCTGTTTGTATTTTCTCAAGTGCTCTAATCCTACATAAAATATGAATATTTCATATTCCAATGTTCTTCACATAGCAGAATATGTTCTATTTATTTTTAAATAAATATTTCTATATCTATCTGATATGTGTGATTATATATAGGTATAGATATAAGAAGATAGATATATGAATATCTATTTCAAAATACTTGGAACATATTCCCTTATGTGAAGAACATTGGAATGTGTAATATTTACAGTGAATACACAGCTAAACACTTTATTAAATGAAATATAGTATAAATATACAGTAACTGTATTTCTAATATTTCATCCTGAATGTCCTCTCACTACCTTAATCTAAATCTCTCCAAAACTGAGCTCCTTCATAGAAAATCCCTACCCTAAACTTTCTCTAACTATAGATAATAACATAATTACCACAACCCTGAATGCCCGGGACACACTTTCATCTCTCTTTCACTTCCGACTTACAGTCTTTGGCCATTTCCTGCCACCTCCACCTTAAAAAATCTCCAAAATTCGCCACTTCCTCACACAAAACACAACTTAGACTTTTTTATTTTTTATAAACAAGCTTTATTAAGTAAATATGCTGTACAACATACAGAATGAGCTCAGTTACATATGTATACAAATAAATCATTATATAAGACAAGTATAGATCTATAAATGTAAATCACATACTGAAGACATTCTTAAGGATCAGTCCACTCCTACTTGTTTATGGTGATACTAGTCCGCACCAGCTATTTTGTATGAGTTGAACAAAATGGGTACAAGATGAGACATTCTCGGTGCCCTACAAGTTTGTACAGATGCAATACTTCATCAGATGTGTATTGTTCCTAGCATGAGCCCATTACATGAGGTTAAAGCTTTTTGATTTTCATAACATTAATTAACTTTTGTTCTTTTGATTTTGTTATTTACATATATATGAATAACAAGATAATAATACAGGTTACGATACAGGTTCCTAAAGAGGAAAATTATTAGAAAGAGTAAATAAGAGAAAGAATGGAAATAAGAAGGGTGGAGAGAATAAAAAACGGGGGGGGGGGGTAGCAGTTGTCTATAATTCTGAAAACAAAATCTTAATGTGTGTAGCTTCTATAGTATATTACTTACTTTGAGATACTGTAGGTATCCATTCCATATCTCCTCTACTTCTTGAAATATAACCATTTGCCCTGACTTCAGAAAATGGTATCTTTCTAACTGTAATAGTTCTGAAACCTGGATCTGCCAGTCTTTTGGTGTAGGGATTGTATTAGATTTCCATAGTCTCGGAATAAGTTTTTTAGCACTATTGAGCATAATCAATAATAGTGTCAGTTTATGCTGAATTTTGGGGATTGCTAGAAACAGAATGAATTGTGGGCTGGGGCAAATATGTACCCCTGTGATTTTTTATATAGTCTTAATGATTTCATTCCAAAAAGAGCTCAGGAGTGGGCATGTCCTCCAGATGTGTAACATGGAGCCAGCTTGAGGACATCCCCTCCATCACTTATTACAACTTAGACTTAAATCCACTCTCTCATCATTTCCAGCCTTGACTATTGCTACTCTATCCTCTCTGGCCTCCCTAGCTGCCATCTATCTCCCTAACAATCCTTAATAAATGCCTCTGCCAGGCTAATCTTCCTTAAACATCACTCCTTATCTGCTGCACCTTTCTGCCAGTCCATTCACTGGCTTCCTTTAACCTCCAGAACAAAACCCTCAATCCTGACTTTAAAAGCTCTCAACAACACTGCTTCACCCTATATCTCCAACCTAGTCCCCAGATACTGTCCCTCCCATCCCCTTCGCTCTGCTCATGACCTCCTTTTTCCTCCTCTCTTGTTACCTCCTCACATTCCCATCTACAAGACTTCTCCAGACTGGCCCCTATTTTATGGAACTCTCTGCCTCACTCCACAGGACTCTCAAAGATTCGCTTGAGTGCAGGTTTTTTACAACTACATTTTGCTAATACCATAGTTTTGTTTTCTTTTTTTTATCAGAAACATGTCGGCAGGACATTAAAGAGGCTCATACATTCCAGCATCAACACCTATTACTTTCTATTACACTCTGAAGGTCCTCTTCTCCCAACCTCTCTGCTGTTTCTCTACCTGAGCTTCTACTAATTTAGTCCCCAGGCTTTAGGACTAAAACACAGAAACATGCTGAAGGAAAAGGGAATGTGAGCTCCACTAACCTATGTGGTGAAAAGCAGGCATTGCAAGCCAGTAAAGAAAGAGGGGCTTTACTTTGCATTGAATCTCATCCTGCTGTGCCACTCCCAAAGAAAGAGTCATTCCCTATAAAACCCAGCAACTCACTTTAATAAGTGCTTGGACATTGCTGCTCTTAGTATCTGGGTTTCCTGGCAATCTGTGTTTCTTTTTACCCTATTTGTTTCTGGTATTGACGTCATGGAAATAAATTGACAAACGTTATTTAATGTGTTGAATGCCTTTGCCTATGTTGTTATAGTGTGTATATATCTATACATATTTAAAATTGCAATATTCTTCTAAAAGAAGAACAAAGATGTTGGAAGAATTTCTATTAAAAAAATAATCACATTCACTTTGTTTCTAATGGGATACTATGCCGATGATATCTCTGATCTAAGAACTGGGAACATTTGATAAAGATGCAAGCTGGGCATCGAAATAACATGGGCTTTCCCTTGTTATAATTATATGTTTTGAATAAAAGTTATTTTTTATTTTTGGAAATCCAGTGAGTGCAGTCTTTACATATGAGATTGTTACTATTGACAGTGGACTGGCACTCTGGTTGTTGCTGCTTAAGCTGGATAAAAGGAGTGCAGATCCTGTTGGAATTTTACACATATATATATATATATATATATATATGCAGTGAACAAGTGCGCATGGGCACGAAACGCGTCTGCGTGGAGACCGGCCTTTACACCTGACCGCTGTTACTGCTGGCTCTGCTTGCTGTTTGCCTAAGTTAGTGGCACACGCTTTTAACTTTAATAAAATTTACGCTCTTTTTTATCTTACCCTGCCTGGTATTTGCCTGAAATTTTCGCTGATTTACGCTACAGAGGAATTCGAGTGCTTTTTGTGATAGTGCGCTTACCTTCACTTCTGGAGATATATATATATATATACCCATCAAAAGTGGTGTCCTGGGGGCATTTGATATGTTTTATGTAACAAAAGTGGCCTAGTTTACCTGTACAATCCTTATGAGATATTTGAGTTATACTTTATGTTTTATGGAGACGTCCATAATAGGCCTCATAAGTGCTACAGAAGGATTAACATACTCATAAATATAAAGTTTTCCTGCCTTTGTTTTATCTATTTATCCTACCTTACATTTGTTTTTACTCTCAATTTTAAAAAAATTACAAAATGCATTTTTCGTAGTCCTCTTTGAAACATCAATAAAATGTTTAAAAAAAATAAATGTTTCCAAGTATCTTTTTATTTGCAACAAAAGTTTGCATTGTTTGAAATGATTATAATAAAAGCTGTTTCAGTGTCATACCCATGCATTCTGTTTTCAAACACAACTACTTAGGGATTTAATAGTGTTATTAGCTAATGAGGATTCCTTTTTCATTACAGAAGCCACTAGTTGCTCTTTAGAAACGTGTGGTGTTTGGTTATAGTTGTGCAAGCCATCCATATCATAACTATGTATGTGGCTTAACAGTAATACATTTTCCTGCAAACAGAGGCCTAGTTTCCATTGATGTTGTAAAATGTGGAAACTGGTGATAAAATCATCTATCTCCACTAAAGTATATGGAGATGTTTTATGTTACCATCAGTTTCCAAACCTCAGTGGAAACAAGGCCATATTTGGATAATAAAAGGATATTAAAAAAGAAAATGATTGAAATGTGAAAAGCATATGTGCACATATCATTGTAACTATTTATGCTCCTTAATAATAATACATTATTTACTAAATCATCTATATTTAATTAATTATGTAAAATATACTTTCTTGTAAATGTGTATTATATAAAATAAGCAGTATATTTATATAAAATGGTATAAAAAATGCAAAACTCATGAGTGTGAAAAAATGTTTTTTGTTCATTAATACTTGTTTAACACATGTTCTTATGATTGTTTAGTGGTGTATCACTTCATAATAAGGTGTGCATACAGGTAATGAGCCTTTTATGCTCTTAAAGGGAAACTGAAATTTTATCTTTCAGGATTCAGATAGAACAGACAATTTTAATCAACTTTCTAATTTACTCCTATTATCAATTTTCTTCATTCTCTTGCTATCGTTATTTGAAAAGCAAGAATGGAAGTTTAGATGCTGGCCCATTTTTGGTTCACAACCTGGGTTGTTCTTGCTGATTGGTGGCTAAATTCTGTTCAGTTTTCTGAACCAACAATTGTATTGATTCAATTAGAATTACAACTTTTATTTTCAACCATATATGGGTGTTTTTTTTTTTGTTTTTTTTTAAACAATCTATTTAATTGAACACTCGTTAAGAGTAAATAAGTATGATTACTTGTATGCAAGTCTTTTTTTAACTCATAATTTACCAGGTAATCTCATATTTGAAACATTAAAGGGATACTTAACCCAAATTTTTTCCTTTATGATTTGGACAGAGCATGCAATTTTAAAGCGCTTCCCAAGTGCTGAACCTAAAATGGGCCAGCTCCTAAGCTTTCATTTCTGCTTTTCAAATAAAGATAACAAGAGAACAAAGAAAAATGTTAATAGGAGTAAATTAGAAATTTGCTTAAAATTGCATGCTCTGTCCAATTCATAATAGAAAAAAAATTGGGTTTAGTATACCTTTATGGAAAGAAGGCCTTTAATCAAAGGAGGAAAAGTGTTAGACTTTAATCGTTCAAAATGTATGTGTCACATAAATAAAGAAAATAAAAAAAACATATGTAAAAATAAAACACAAGAATCATGTCCAATACTGTCAACTTGTTTAATTAAGATATTTAAATAAGATGACAACATAAGTTTAATGTCAAATCTTTTTTTAGAACACATTTAACTAAAGAAGTTGACGACACCAGATTTATGTCAAATGTTTATATTCAGATTATTTTTTTTTAAAGAATTCCTGAGATAATCTTATTATAGAGACATTGTGGTGAATAATTGGTTGTGGTACATTAATTATTAACATGCTTACATTATTGCAAGGAATTCATCCTGACAATGTAATACGTCAGGTAAAATTATATTCTTGTGAATAAATATACCAAGTGCATGTTCATGCACAAATTATACCTTTGTGTACAAGTATTAATTGCCTCTTAGGAGAAATGTAATCAAATAAGAACTAAGTTTAACTTAGTTTAAAGGGACAGTCAACACCAAAATTGTTATTGTTTAAAAAGATGCCTTTACTACCCATTCCCCAGCTTTGCACAACACAGCACTAATTGGCTAAAATGCAAGTCAATAGATAATAAATACAAAGTCATGTGATCAGGGGGCTGTCAGAAAAGGCTTAGATACAAGGTAATCACAGAGGTAAAAAGTATATTAATTTAATCAAGTTGGCTGTGCAAAACTGGGGAGTGGGTAATAAAGGGATTATCTATCTTTTTAAACAAAACATTTTAGGAGTTGACTTGTACTTTAACCCCTTAACGACCAAGGACATGCTAGGCAAGTCCTACAAAAAGTGTCAGTTTATGACCAAGGCTGTGCCTGACACGTCCTCAGGGGTTTGAAGCACTGGAATCAATCGTGATCGCCTCCAGAAGCTTTCAGGGTATTGCAATGATGCCTCAATATTGAGGCATCCTGCAATAAACTTTTTTAATAGTCTGATGCAGAAAGAGCCACTCTGTGGCCCTCTCAGCATTGGCCAGCGATGGTGCCGATCATTTAGGCAGGTGGGAGACCCATCGCTGGAGTAGTTCCTTCTGAGTTGGATCCAGTTCCAGTATTGCCGAGATGGCATCAGGAGCATGCAAAGGGGGCGGGAGCATGAGCATGTTCTACTTAGTCTATATTTAACGCAATGGGAAGGAGGCAGAGGGAGAGGGAGGGGGATAAGACTTGGGGAAAAGGGATCTGGGAGCAGGAGGGGGAGTGTATTGAGGAGGGGCAGCTACACTACAGAAAAATAAATTTTAATATAAAAAAATAAATTAAATCTCATTTTATTTTAGCAAACTGGATACACAGCTGCCAGTACCCAAGATGGCAGAAGAATATATAAAAAAAATTAAAAAATGCCTTTGATTTTAGCACTGGCAGACTTAAGATGGTGGTGACAATTGTGGAGTGGGGGAAGGAAGAGAGCTGTTTGAGAGGGGTCAGGGAGGGATCGGGTGGTGGAATGTGTCAGGTGAGAGGCTGATCTCTACACTAAAGCTAAAATTAACCCAAAAAGCTACCTAATTAACCCCTTCATTATTGGGCATAATACAAGTGTAGTGTGCAGTGGTATTAAGCAGCCTTTCAATTACCAAAAAGCAACACCAAAACCATATATGTCTGCTATTTCTGAACAAAGAGGATCCCAGAGAAGCATTTACAAACATTTGTGCCATAATTGCACAAGCTGTTTGTAAATAATTTCATTGAGAAACCTAAAGTTAGTGAAAAAGTTAATGATTTTTTTTATTTGATCGCATTTGGCGGTGAAATGGTGGCATGAAATATAGCAAAATGGGTCTAGATCAATATTTTTGGTTGTCTACTACACTAAAGCTAAAATGAACCCTACAAGCTCCCTACAAGCTACCTAATTAACCCCTTCACTGCTGGACATATTACAAGTGTGGAGCGCAGCGGCATTTAGTAATCTAATTCTAATTACCAAAAAGAAATGCCAAAGCCATATATGTTTGCTATTTCTGAACAAAGAGGATCCAGACAAGCATTTACAGCCATTTGTGCCATAATTGCACAAGCTGTTTGTAAATAATTTCAGTGAGAAAGCTAAAAAAAAAATTATTTGGCGGTGAAATGGTGGCATGAAATATACCAAAATGGCCTAGAGCAATACTTTGGGTTGTAGATGTGTAACAGATTTTGGGGATCAAATTTAGAAAAAGTGTTTTTTTTTTTTCATTTTTTTCATCATATTTTAAAATTTTCTAAATAGTAAGTTATATGATATGATGAAAATAATGGTATCTTTAGAAAGTCCATTAAATGGCAAGAAAAACTATATATAATATGTGTGGGTGCAGTAAATGAGTAAGAGGAAAAGTGCAGCTAAACACAAACAGCGCAGAAATGTAAAAAAAGCACTGCACCCTAAGTGTAAGAAAATAAATAATTTGGTCTGGTCACTAATGGGGTTAATGGCATGCTATTCTTCCAGGACAGTAATGTAATTTTATTATAAATCAATAATACATGGAACACAATGTTTCTTTAATAATAATGAGTGCAAGTAAAATTGCACTTAGTCCAAGAGAGCAAAAGTCTGCTTTAAAAAAATGAAGAAGAAAAAACACATCAATCATGAAAAAAAAGATGAAAAAAAAATATGTGCACACCACCACCTCCTTATATATATTATATATATATATATATATATATATATATATATATATATATATATATATATATATATATATATATATATATATATATATATGTGTGTGTGTGTGTTTCCATGCAAGGTTAGCACTCTAGCATAACTCTCCTACTGATGAGTTCCAAAAAGAATGAAACAGGCTGTCTAGTGAGGGATTTCTGGTTTGCTGCAATAATCCTGTTAAAAGGATAGCTGTGTTAAAACAGTATTTTGAAGCAAAAAAACTTAGAATTTGCATATCTAATTTGCATATCTTACCCAGAATTCTCTTGTGCATTGGTAACATTGTATATGAGGTATTTCTGACAAAAAAGCGAGAGGGGAATTTTGCCTAGATGTGCAAATGCAAATATTTACATTGAGATATATATATATACTAGTGAACAAACATGTGACCACCATCATCAAATAAAACCTTTCATTTGACCACAGATTCATGTTACCAAATTGTACAAATGATAAATATTTCATAAACATCAGGCTTAAGTAACATGGGACCATTGAATTGACAGAACATATGTCAATTTTCTTTTGAGGTTCATCCACCCGTCTCCATAACCATAAACACTCCATATTAATAACGGATAACAATTAATACAACTATTAAAATATGTCAATGTTAATCTTAATAATTCATTATACATTTTGAAGAATCTCAAAAGGAATCATTTGTAATTATTTTTATTAATTAATAATTTATAGCAAATAAAGACATAACACACAATAATATAACTCCTGTAGGTATAGCGCACATGCAAATTCCTATGCTCTTCATGTGCGCTTTGGCTAGCATGAGTTTTATATAAGGATTTGTTAAATGTATTAAAAATATATATTAGTAATTGAAAATAATTAATGCAACTACTAAAATATGTCAATATTTATTATACATTTTAAACATCTCAAAATTAATCATTTGTAATTATTATTAATATTTATTCATATTTTATAGCAAATAAAGAACTAATGCACCCTAATATAACTCCGGTCGGGATAGCACACATGCAAATTCCTATGCTCTTTGTGTGCACTAAAGCCGATGTGAGTTATATTAAGGTGCGTTATTCATTTTAATAAGATTTTAATCTTTATAACATTGTTAAAAATGTATTAAGAGGATCATTATATATATGTATATGTGTGTATATGTACACACACACACACACACATATATATATATATATATATATATATATATATATATATATATATATATATATAAAACACAGAAGGGAACTGTACTCTCATACCGGACCAGGTACACATCCCATGACCCTGCAACATGCTCAGCCCTGGGTGCTCACCGGCACTCCCAGGAAGCTGTGCTGTCCCCAGAGTCACAGATTCACAGGCAGTTAACCTCAGATAGGTCTGGGTGCAAGAACCATAGGGAAAATTACAAAACAAATTAATACAACACACAGAGAAAGTTCAGCACTCACTGTCATGTGACTTTCACCAGGTGTGTATACCTTTAACACACACCTCATAAATACCCATAGTTCCTAATGCTACCTGCCAATTAATTGTTTAGTGTGTAGCATTGCTGCTCTCTGAACTAGCTGTTCCTACAGTTTCGGCTTTTAGAAATCAATGAACTTTGTTTTTCGTTATCTCTCTACTAAACTCCATCACATTGGACTGACGTGCTGTGCTCAATGCTTTAACTACAGCTTCAACGTTGGCTGAAAAAGGAAGACAGAGGAATCTACCCTGCTATCACTGCAGCGTCTCCCTATGTGATAACTCCGATTTGCCTCTGCATTTCATACCAAGCTTTTCCTGACAACTTTTACAGTCATTTACTAGGTGGCTCAAAGGTACGGAATACGATAATCCGGTTAGGCAAGAACTTTGTACCTATCTCCTAGCTCACGGTTCCGTTATCCACCAGGCTCCTCCCTCTGTCATACGGAAGACATTCACACTCACTCTGCACTGAGAGTATCTCCTGGCAATCCGCCACATCAGCTACGTCATAGTTACTGACAGTTCCAACCCGTAGCAGCCAACGCCTTCCCTGACACGTCACAATCAGCGTGAACTTCCTAACCTGCTCTCACTGAGCATACAAGTCACGGCAGGTGTAAAAACGAAAGTGAGATCTATAAACCATAACATTACTTGCTACTGGCAACTAACACAACTGAAACAAAAACCAACTTGCAACATAGTAGCGATCCATACTCCTTAATGGCATACAGTCTAGGAACCTCTTCTCTCCTGTAAGAAAATAACAGGAACATCCAGTTAGTATTGTACTCAAGCTTCAGTTTGTTATCTGCAGTTGCGATCCAACAACGATCTGATCCTGATATACATCACTACCTGACAGTTTAATTGGCCCCAATGGATCCAGCAGATATCCCTAACATAGTCTATAATTTATCCCAGCATGTAGACCAACTTACACAAGGTCTAAGGGAGCTGCAATTACAGAACAACTCTTTAAGGGCAATGGTCAAGGATAATATTCCAGAACCCCAAGTTTGTCTCCCAGAAAGATTCACAGGAGAAAGATCTGCTTTTAGGCAATTCAGAAATGCATGCAACCTGTTATTTCTTAAGAGACCCAAAACCTACCATAATGAGAGGATCAAGGTCATGACTGTGATATCCTTCCTGAAAGGGGATCCTAGGTCTTGGGATGATATATTCCTGGAAAATGATGATCCCATACTTGGTTCTATTGACGATTTCTTCGCACAAATGAGTACATTATATGAGGACACTCAGAAACAGCTGACAGCAGAGGCAAAGATGCGTTCTCTTAAACAGGGCAGACGCCCTGTGGAAGAATATCTTGCTGAATTTAAGCTTTACATAAAAGACTCTGAGTGGAGTGATATTGCCCTTCGCAACCAATACAGGCTCGGCCTGTCCCATGCCCTCAAGGACGAATTGGCTAGAACTGACCTCCCAAGGAATTTAGAGGGATTGATCAGTTTATCAATTCAGATCGACAGACGTCTCATAGAGAGACGTGCAGAGCTTCAACAACCAGAACCACCTTATAGATACCCGACACACAGCACAGGTTCAACATCTAAGGATACACATGTCCCTATGGAGGTAGGGTTCATGAAGGGACCATTACAGCCCAAAGAAAGGATCCAAAGAAAATTAAAGAACTTATGTATGTACTGCGCATCACCCAGTCATACAATGAAGGACTGTCCATTGCTTCTACACCAAAAGAAGAGTAAGTTCCATATTTCATCTGAATGTCTTACTAGTAAAATCTCTAATGCTGCTTACTGTACATTATCTCTCTCCCTACAGTGGGACCACCGGGTGCTGCAAACTGATGCTATCATCGACTCATACCCCTCATGTTAAAAGCACAACCTGTCTTCATCCATCAAGACTGGTCCAGTTACTCATCAAACCATCCCTATCAAAGTTATCACTCCTACAGGTCATGTTGAGTAACTCACTTTTGATGTAATCCCTTCACCACTTTTTCCTATCATTTTAGGTTTATCCTGGCTGCAACTACACCAACCCTCCATTGATTGGGAGAAGCTCCAGTTGGATTTATATTCCTCTTACTGCCAGGCTACCTGCTACCCCCATCAACTGATTCTCAAAACCACAGAATTTACAATACCAACTGAATACAACAACTTTGTAGATGTTTTTTAAAAAAAGGAAGCAGAAGCTCTACCCCCCCCCACTGCATCTACGATTGCCCTATCAAGCTGCTTCCTGGTTCTACCGTCCCTTATGAGCACATCTACCCCTTGTCACAGCCTGAATTGGAACACCTGAAAACCTACATTGAAGAAAATCTAAAGAAGGGATTCATCAGGCCATCTACCTCACCTGCTGGGGCAGGCATTTTCTTTGTGAAGAATAAAGATGATTCCCTAAGGCCCATAATTGACTATCAGGAACTGAACAAAAGGACCGTAAAAAAACGCTACCCTCTTTCTCTTATTCCCGAATTGGTAGAGCGACTCAGTCAAGCACAAGTATATACCAAACTAGACCTAAGAGGTGCCTACAATTTAGTCAGAATTAGGAAGGGTGATCAGTGGCTGACAGTTTTCCTGATGAGATATGGCTTATTCAAATACCTGGTGATGCCCTTCGGTATCTGTAACGCCCCTGCCACGTTCCAATACTTCATTAATGACATCTTCAGAGACCTTTTGGACGTGTGCATGGTGGTTTATTTAGATGACATCCTCATTTATTCCAACAACTTCGAAGAACACCAAAAACATGTCAGAGGGGTGTTAGCTCGTCTTAGGTTGCATCACTTATATGCGAAACCCAGAAAGTGCTTATTCCATGTCACTGAGATATCCTTTTTAGCATAAGTCCAACCGGTACCAAGATGTAAGACAACAAGATAGAAGCCGTCCAAAAATGGCCAACACCAAGAAGTAAAAAAGAAGTACAGCGATTCCTAGGATTCACCAACTTCTACCGCAAATTCATTAAGGGATTCTCTCACATTGACAAGCCTCTTAGTAGCCTCACTGGTTCAAATTCACCATTCTCGTGGACTCCAGCGGCACAAAAAGCTTTTGAGTTCCTGAAGTCATCATTCACAGTGGCACCCAAACTCCAATTTCCGAATCCCGAACTACAATATGTGCTCGAGGTAGATGCATCTGATTTTGCCTTAGGGGCCATACTTTCTCAACGAAAATCTCTCAGAGATCCCTTACACCCAATTGCCTACTACTCTAGATTGATGACTCCTCCAGAACTAAACTATTCCATTGGAGAGAAGGAACTATTAGCTATCAAAACTTCCTTCGAAAAATGGTGACACCTCCTCAAAGGTACCAAAATACTGATACTAGTCTATACAGACCACAGAAACCTGGAGTACCTACAAACCAGTAAAACCTTATCAGCAAGACAATTGCGCTGGAGCTTATTCTTCACCAGATTCAATTTTCACATTACTTACAGACCCGGTTCAAAGAATGGGAAAGCAGACGCTCTTTCAAGAAAGTTCACCCGATCACCAGAGTATCTCCCACCACACTCAATCCTGTCAGCTGAATGTTTTTTAGGTATTACTAGTACCTGCTTTGACTCTCTTCTCTAAAAACAGCAAGAAGATCTTTCTTATTCAAAAGACAAATTACAGATCAAGTCCGACGGATTCTACTATCGGAAGGACAAACTATACATACCACCAACACTAAGAGATGACATACTAAACATTCATCATGACTCCCCTCTTGTTGGTCATCCAGGGGTACACAAAACATTGGAACTAATTAAAAGGAATTACTGGTGACCAAAACTCAACCAAACAGTGAGAGAATACATCTTGTCTTGCCAGATTTGTGCAACTTCGAAGTCAGAGATGTCCCAACTCCTGACCTTACGGCTTACTTAAACCTCTTCAAGTTCCAGAAAGACCATGGCAGACTGTTGGTATGGATTTTATTCTAGAGCTACCTCCATCTAATAACTTCTATACTGTTCTTGTAGTAGTGGATCTACTGACCAAAATGGCACATTTCATTCCCTACAAAAAATTGCCCAACTTTTCTTACAACACGTTGTGAGGTTACATGGACTTCCATCAGTCATAGTGACTGATAGAGGTTCCCAGTTTACATCTAAATTCTGGAGACAACTCTGCACCGTTCTTCAGATAGATCAACGATACAGCACTGTATACCATCCACAAACTAATGGGCAGACAGAGAGAGTCAACCAGTGGCTGGAGCAATACATCAGGTGTTATTGTTCCCATCAACAAGACCACTGGTATTTCAACATACCCATGGCCAAATACACCTACAACAACTCAACCAACACCTCCACGAAGAACACTCCATTTTTCTCAAACTATGGATACCATCCAACTTTCCATTTATTACCTCAATTAAACACCACCTCACCTACAATCGATGAGACTACCAATACTTTATCAGAGTTGTTCAGCTTTCTGAAGCAGAACATCGAAATCGCTCATGATAAACACAAGAAATATTATGATGCTAAGAGAAGAAACCCCCCTCTTACTCAATCGGGGACAGAGTCTGGCTATCTACGAAACATCTAAGATTGCAAACCCCATGCCGGAAATTCCCGCGACTGTACATCGGACCTTTTGCAATAAGCAAACTCATAAACGAAAATGCAGTCACTCTAGCCCTGCCTCCTGAGCTCCGCGTACACCCTACTTTTCATGTCTCCCTCTTAAAACCATATACCCCCACCAGAACTCAGATTATGGATCCTCCACTAGCACCAGTATTTGCTGATGATGATATCTACGAAGTTAGCTCCATACAAGATTCTCGACTCTATAGAGGGAGGCTACAGTATTTGATCAGATGGAAGGGTTATACATCTGATGAGGACTCATGGGAACCTTCCATAAATCTGCAGGCTCCGCGTTTGATTGCTCGTTTCCATCAATCCAACCCAGATAGACCCGGACCAGCGGCTGCAGAGCAGCCCCTTAGAGGAGGGGACCTGTCACGTGACTTTCACCAGGTGTGTATACCTTTAACACACACCTCATAAATACCCATAGTTCCTAACGCTACCTGCCAATTAACTGTTTAGTGTGTAGCATTGCTGCTCTCTGAACTAGCTGTTCCTACAGTTTTGGCTCTTAGAAATCAATGAACTTTGTTTTTCGTTATCTCTCTACTATACTCTGTCACATTGGACTGACATCCTGTCTGTG